>NC_054500.1:1081933-1390544 GCF_017639515.1 Carcharodon carcharias
CATGTCATGTCATGTCCCGAGAAATTCATCTCATGTCATGTCTTGTCCAGAGAAATTCATTTCATCTCATGTACCCAATAACTGATGTCATGTCATGTCCCGACAAATTCATGTCATGTCATGTCGTGTCCCATGAAATTCATGTCATGTCATTTCCACAGATGGTCATCTCATGTCAATTCGTGTCCCGAGAAATTCAGATCATGTCATGTCATGTCTGGAGATAGTAATGTCATGTCATGTTGTGAAATATTCATCTCATATTCCGGGAATTCATGACATTTCATTTCCTGAGAAATTCATTTTATGTCATGTCCCGAGAATTTCATGTCATATCCCGAGAATTCATGACATGTCATGTCCCGAGATATTCATGTGACGCCATGTCTTGAGAAATTCAGAAGATGTCATGTGCGCAGAAATTCCTGTCATATTTTGAGGATTCATGACATGTCATGTCCAAAGAAAATCATGTCATGTCATGTCCCGAGAAATTCATTTCATGTCATGTAGTGAGAAATTCATGTCATATCCAGAGAATTCATGACAAGTCACTCCCGAGAAATTCATGTCATGGCATGTCCCAAGCGATTCTTGCCATGTCATGTCATGTCATGTCATGTGCCAAGAAATTCATGTCATGTCTTGTCCCGAGAAATTCATACCATGTCATGTCCCGAGAAATTCATGTCATGTCATGCCTTGTCCAGAGAAATTCATGTCATGTCACGTCCCGAGGAATCCATGTTATGTCATTTGCCCAGATATTCATGTCATGTCATGTCATGTCCCAAGAAAATCATGTCATTTCATGTCCCGAGAAATTCAGGCCATGTCATGTGCCGAGAAATTCATGTCATGTCATGTCTTCTCCAGAGAAATTCATGTCATGTCATGTCACAAGAAATCCATGTTATGCTATGTCCCCAGAAATTCACGTCATATCCCGAGAATTCATGAAATGACATGTCCCGAGAAATTCACTTCACGTCATGTCCCAAGAAATTCATGCCATGCCATGTCTTGTCATGTCCTGAGAAATTCATGCCAAATCAAGTTCCCAGAAATTCATGCCATGTCATGTCCCCAGAAATTTATGTCATGTCCTGTCCTGGGAAATTCATGTCATGTCATGTCCCTAGATAGTATTGTCATGTCATGTCATGTCATTTGCCGAGAGATTCATGTTATGTCAAGTCCCGAGAAATTCATGTCATGTCACGAGATATTCATGTCATCTCATGTGCCCATTGATTTATGTCATGTCATGTCCTGAGAAATTTATGTCATGTCCTGTCCTGGGAAATTCATGTCATGTCATGTCCCTAGATAGTATTGTCATGTCATGTCATGTCATTTGCCGAGAGATTCATGTCATGTCAAGTCCCGAGAAATTAATGTCATGTCACGAGATATTCATGTCATCTCATGTGCCCATTGATTTATGTCATGTCATGTCCTGAGAAATTCATGTCATGTCATGTCCCTAGAGTGTTGTCATGTCATGTCATGTCATGTTCCGAAAGATTCATGTCAAGGCATGTCCCGAGATATTCTAGTCATGTCTTATCATGTCATGTCCCAAGAACTCATCTCATGCCTTGTCCCGAGAAATTCATGTCGTGTCATGTCATGTCCCAAGAAATTTGTTTCCTGTCAATGGTTCGAAATTCATGTCATGTCATGTCCAGAGTAATTCATGCCACGTCATGTCCCGAGAAATTCATGTCATGTTATGTCAGGTCAGAGAAATTAATGTCATGTCATGTCCCGAGAAATCCATGTCATGTCGTGGCCCCAGAAATTCATGTCATATCCCAAAAATCCATGACATGACATATCCCGAGAAATTTATGTCATGTCATGTCCCCAGAAATTCATGCTATGTCATGTCATCTCCCGAGAAATTCATGTCATTTCATGTCATGTCCCGAGAAATTCATGTCATGTCATGTCATCTCCCGAGAAATTCATGTCATTTCATGTCATGTCCCGAGAAATTCATGTCATGTCATGTCCACAGAAATTTATGTCATGTCATGTCATGTCATGTCATGTCATGTCCCCTGAAATTCATGTCATATCCCAAGAATTCATGACGTGTCATTACTGATAAATTCATGTCATGTCATGTCCCCGGAAATTCATATAATCTCATGTCATGTCCCAAGAAAATCATGTCATGTCATATCCCGAGAAATTCATGCCATGGCATGTCCCGAGGAATTCATGTCATGTCATGTCTTGTCCAGAGAAATTTATGTCATGTCATGTCCCGAGAAATCTATGTTATGTCAAGTCTCCAAAAATTCGTGTAATATCCAGAGAATTCATGACATGTCATGTCCCAAAAAAACTCATGTCATGTCATGTCCTGAGAAATTCATGTCATGGCATGTCCCCAGCAATCTGTGTAATGTCATGTCATGTCATGTCCCCTGAAATTCATGTCATATCCCTAGAATTCATGACGTCATGTCCCAAGAAATTCATGTCATGTCATGTCATCAGAAATTCATGTCATTTCATGTTGCGAGAAAATCATGTCATATCCTGAGAGTTCATGACATGTCATTCCCGAGAAATTCATATCATGTCATGTCCCAAGAGATTCTTGTCATGTCATGTCATGTGCCATGAAATTCATGTCATGTCATGTCCCAAGAAATTCTTGTCATGTCATGTTATGTCCTCAGAAAATCATGTCATGTCATGTCCCGAGAGATTCTTGTCATGTCATGTCATGTCATGTGCCAATAATTCATGTCATATTATGTCCCAAGAAATTCATATCTTGCCATGTCATGTGCCAAGGAAATCATGCCATGTCATGTCCCGAGAATGTATTGTCATGTAGGTCATGTCATGTCCCAAGAAATCATGTCATGCCTTGTCCCGAGAAATTTATGTTGTGTTTTGACATGTCCCAAGAAATTCATCTCCTGTCAACCCTGAGAAATTCATGTCATGTGATGTCCAGAAAAATTCATGCCATGTCATGTGCCCATTAATTTATGTCATGTCATGTCCTGAGAAATTCATGTCATGTCATGTCCCTAGAGAGTATTGTCCTGTCAGGTCATGTCATGTGCTGAGAGATTCAAGTCATGTCATGTCCCGAGAAATTCATGTCATGTCATGTCCCGAAAGATTCATGTCATGTCACGAGAAATTCATTTCATATCCCGAGAATTCATATCATGTCATTTCCAGAGATATTCATGTCATGTCATGTCATGTCCCGAGAAAATCATGTCATTGTCATGTCCTGAGAAATTCTAGTCATGTCATGTAATGTCATGTCCCAAAAACCCATGTCATGATTTGTCGCGAGAAATACATGTCATGTCCCAAGATATTCATGTCCTGTCAACCCAGTGAAATTCATGTCATGTCATGTCGACAGAAATTCATATAATGTCATGTCATGTCCCACGAAAATCATGTCATGTCATGTCCCGAGAAATTCATGCCATGTCATGTCCCGAGAAATACCTGTCATGTCATGTCTTGACCATAGAAATTCATGTCATGTCATGTCCCGAGAAATCCATGTAATGTCATGTCCCCAGAAATTCATGTTATTTACTGAGAGTTTATGACATGTCATGTCCTGGGAAATTTATGTCTTGTCATGTCCTGAGAAATTCATGCCATGTCATGTCCACAGAAAGTTATGTCATGTCATGTCTTGTCATGTCCCGAGAAATTCATGTCATGTCATGTCACGTCCCAAGAAATTCATGTCATGTCATGTCCCAAGACATTCATGTCATGTCATGTCATGTACACACAAATTTATGTCATGTCATGTCATGTCCCGAGAAATTCATCTCATGTCATGTCTTGTCCAGAGAAATTCATTTCATCTCATGTACCCAATAACTGATGTCATGTCATGTCCCGACAAATTCATGTCATGTCATGTCGTGTCCCATGAAATTCATGTCATGTCATTTCCACAGATGGTCATCTCATGTCAATTCGTGTCCCGGGAAATTCAGATCATGTCATGTCATGTCCGGAGATAGTAATGTCATGTCATGTTGTGAAATATTCATCTCATATTCCGGGAATTCATGACATTTCATTTCCTGAGAAATTCATGTTATGTCATGTCCCGAGAACTTCATGTCATATCCCGAGAATTCATGACATGTCATGTCCCGAGATATTCATGTGACGCCATGTCTTGAGAAATTCAGAAGATGTCATGTGCGCAGAAATTCCTGTCATATCCCGAGGATTCATCACATGTCATGTCCAAAGAAAATCATGTCATGTCATGTCCCGAGAAATTCATTTCATGTCATGTAGCGAGAAATTCATGTCATATCCAGAGAATTCATGACAAGTCACTCCCGAGAAATTCATATCATGGCATGTCCCAAGCGATTCTTGCCATGTCATGTCATGTCATGTCATGTGCCAAGAAATTCATGTCATGTCTTGTCCCGAGAAATTCATGCCATGTCATGTCCCGAGAAATTCATGTCATGTCATGCCTTGTCCAGAGAAATTCATGTCATGTCACGTCCCGAGGAATCCATGTTATGTCATTTGCCCAGATATTCATGTCATGTCATGTCATGTCCCAAGAAAATCATGTCATTTCATGTCCCGAGAAATTCAGGCCATGTCATGTCCCGAGAAATTCATGTCATGTCATGTCTTCTCCAGAGAAATTCATGTCATGTCATGTCGCAAGAAATCCATGTTATGCCATGTCCCCAGAAATTCACGTCATATCCCGAGAATTCATGAAATGACATGTCCCGAGAAATTCACTTCATGTCATGTCCCAAGAAATTCATGCCATGCCATGTCTTGTCATGTCCCGAGAAATTCATGCCAAATCAAGTTCCCAGAAATTCATGCCATGTCATGTCCCCAGAAATTTATGTCATTTCCTGTCCCGGGAAATTCATGTCATGTCATGTCCCTAGATAGTATTGTCATATCATGTCATGTCATTTGCCGAGAGATTCATGTCATGTCAAGTCCCGAGAAATTCATGTCATGTCTGGTCCTGAGAAGTTCATGTCATGTCACGAGATATTCATGTCATCTCATGTGCCCATTGATTTATGTCATGTCATGTCCTGAGAAATTCATGTCATGTCATGTCCCTAGAGTGTTGTCATGTCATGTCATGTCATGTTCCGAAAGATTCATGTCAAGGCATGTCCCGAGATATTCTAGTCATGTCATATCATGTCATGTCCCAAGAACTCATCTCATGCCTTGTCCCGAGAAATTCATGTCGTGTCATGTCATGTCCCAAGAAATTCGTTTCCTGACAATGGTTCGAAATTCATGTCATGTCATGTCCAGAGTAATTCATGCCATGTCATGTCCCGAGAAATTCATGTCATGTTATGTCAGGTCAGAGAAATTAATGTCATGTCATGTCCCGAGAAATCCATGTCATGTCGTGGCCCCAGAAATTCATGTCATATCCCAAAAATCCATGACATGACATATCCCGAGAAATTTATGTCATGTCATGTCCCCAGAAATTCATGCTATGTCATGTCATCTCCCGAGAAATTCATGTCATTTCATGTCATGTCCCAAGAAATTCATGTCATGTCATGTCATCTCCCGAGAAATTCATGTCATTTCATGTCATGTCCCGAGAAATTCATGTCATGTCATGTCCACAGAAATTTATGTCATGTCATGTCATGTCATGTCATGTCATGTCATGTCCCCTGAAATTCATGTCATATCCCAAGAATTCATGACGTGTCATTACTGATAAATTCATGTCATGTCATGTCCCCAGAAATTCATATACTCTCATGTCATGTCCCAAGAAAATCATGTCATGTCATATCCCGAGAAATTCATGCCATGGCATGTCCCGAGAAATTCATGTCATGTCATGTCTTGTCCAGAGAAATTTATGTCATGTCATGTCCCGAGAAATATATGTTATGTCAAGTCCCCAAAAATTCGTGTAATATCCCGAGAATTCATGACATGTCATGTCCCAAAAAAACTCATGTCATGTCATGTCCTGAGAAGTTCATATCACGGCATGTCCCCAGAAATCTATGTAATGTCATGTCATGTCATGTCCCCTGAAATTCACGTCATATCCCTTGGATTCATGACATCATGTCCCAAGAAATGCATGTCATGTCATGTCCCAAGAAATCCATGTCATGTCATGTGGTGAGAAATTCACGTCATATCCCGAGAATTCATGACATGTCATTCCCGAGAAATTCATATCATGTCATGTCCCAAGAGATTCTTGTCATGTCATGTCATGTGCCATGAAATTCATGTCATGTCATGTCCCGAGAAATTCTTGCCATGTCATGTTATATCCCGAGAAAATCATGTCATGCCATGTCCCGAGAGATTCTTGTCATGTCATGTCATGTCATGTGCCAAGAAATGCAAGTCATGTTATGTCCCAAGAAATTCATAATTGTCATGTCATGTGCTGAGGAAATCATGCATTTCATGTCCCGAGAATGTATTGTCATGTCATGTCATGTCATGTCCCAAGAAATCATGTCATGCCTTGTCCCGAGAAATTTATGTCTTGTTTTGACATGTCCCAAGAAATTCAGCTCCTGAGAAATTCATGTCATGTCATGTCCAGAGAAATTCATGTCATGTTATGTCATGTCCAGAGAAATTCATGTCATGTCATGTCCCGAGAAATCCATGTCATGTCATGGCCCCAGAAATTCATGCCATGTCATGTCCCCAGAAATTTATGTCATGTCATGACTTGTCATGTCCCGAGAAATTCATGTCATGTCATGTCATCTCCCGAGAAATTCATGTCATGTCATGTCCACAGAAATTTATGTCATGTCATGTCATGTCTTGTCCCCTGAGATTCATGTCATAACCCGAGAATTCATGACGTGTCATTACAGAGAAATTCATGTCATGTCATGTCCCGAGAGATTCTTGTCATGTCATGTACCAAGAAATTCATATCATGTCATGTCCCAAGAAATTCATGTCATCTCATGTGCTGATTAATTTATGACATGTCATGTCCTGAGAAATTCATGTCATGTCATGTCCCTGGAGAGTATTGTCATGTCATGTCACGTCATATGCCGAGAGATTCATGTCATGTCATGTCCCGAGAAATTCTTGTCATGTCATGTTATGTCCCGAGAAAATCATGTCATGTCATGTCCCGAGTGATTCTTGTCATGTCATGTCATGCAAAGTCCCGAGAAATTCATGTCATGTCAGGTCCCGAGAAATTCATGTCATGTCATGTGAAATTCATGTCATCTCATTTGCCCATTGATTTATGTCATGTCATGTCCCGAGAAATTCATGTCATGATATTTCATGTCCAGAGAAAATCATGACATGTCATGTTCCGAGAAATTCATGTCATGTTGTGGCCCCAGAAATTCATGTCATATCCCGAGAATTCATGACATGTCATATCCCGAGAAATTTATGTCATGTCATGTCCCGAGAAATTCATGCCATGTCATGTCCCCAGAAAGTTATGTCATGTCATGACTTGTCATGTCCCGAGAAATTCACGTCATGTCATGTCATCTCCCGAGAAATTCATGTCATGTCATGTCCCCTGAAATTCATGTCATGTCATGTCCACAGAAATTTATGTCATGTCATGTCATGTCATGTCAGGTCCCCTGAAATTCATGTCATATCCCGAGAATTTGTGACGTGTCATTACAGAGAAATTCATGTCATGTCATGTCACGAGAGATTCTTGTCATGTCATTTCATGTCATGTGCCAAGAAATTCATATCATGTCATGTCCCGAGAAATTCATATCATCTCATGTGCCGATTAATTTATGTCATGTCATGTCCCGAGAAAGCCATGTCATGTCGTGGCCCCAGAAATTCATGTCATGTCCCGAGAAATTCATGCCATGTCATGTCCCCAGAAATTTATGTCATGTCCCGAGAAATTCATGTCATGTCATGTCATCTCCCGAGAAATTCATGTCATGTCATGTCATGTCCCGAGAAATTCATGTCATGTCATGTGCACAGAAATTTATGTCATGTCATGTCATGTCATGTCATGTCTCCAGAAATTTATGTCATGTCATGACTTGTCATGTCCCGAGAAATTCATGTCATGTCATGTCCCGAGAAATTCATGTCATGTCATGTCCACAGAAATTTATGTCATGTCATGTCATGTCAAGTCCCCTGAAATTCATGTCATATACCGAGAATTCGTGACGTGTCATTACAGAGAAATTCATGTCATGTCATGTCCCGAGAAATTCATTTCATCTCATGTGCCAATTAATTTATGTCATGTCATGTCCCGAGAAAGCCATGTCATGTCGTGGCCCCAGAAATTCATGTCATGTCCCGAGAAATTCATGCCATGTCATGTCCCCAGAAATTTATGTCGTGTCATGACTTGTCATGTCCCGAGAAATTCATGTCATGTCATGTCATCTCCCGAGAAATTCATGTCATGTCATGTCATGTCCCGAGAAATTCATGTCATGTCATGTCCACAGAAATCTATGTCATGTCATGTCATGTCATGTCCCCAGAAATTTATGTCATGTCATGACTTGTCATGTCCCGAGAAATTCATGTCATGTCATGTCATCTCCCGAGAAATTCATGTCATGTCATGTCCACAGAAATTTATGTCATGTCATGTCAAGTCCCCTGAAATTCATGTCATATCCCGAGAATTTGTGACGTGTCATTACAGAGAAATTCATGTCATGTCATGTCCCGATAGATTCTTGTCATGTCATGTCATGTCATGTGCCAAGAAATTCATATCATGTCATGTCCCGAGAAATTCATGTCATCTCATGTGCCGATTAATTTATGTCATGTCATGTCCTGAGAAATTCATGTCATGTCATGTCCCTAGAGAGTATTGTCATGTCATGTCACGTTTTATGCCGAGAGATTCATGTCATGTCATGTCCCGAGAAATTCATGTCATGTCATGTCCCTAGAGAGTATTGTCATGTCATGTCACGTCATATGCCGAGAGATTCATGTCATGTCATGTCCCGAGAAATTCATGTCATGTCAGGACCAGTGAAATGCATGTCATGTCATGAGAAATTCATGTCATCTCATGTGCCCATTGATTTATGTCATGTCATTTCCTGAGATATTCATGTCATGTCATGTCCCTAGAGAGTATTGGCATGTCATCTCATGTCATGTGCCGAGAGATTCATGTCATGTCATGTCCCGAAAAATTCTAGGCATGTCATGTCATGTCATGTCCCCGGAATTTCATGTCATATCTGGAGAATTCATGACATGCCATTCCCAAGAAATTCAATTCATGTCATGTGATTCTTGCCATGTCATGTCAGGTCCCATGAAATTCATGTCATGTCATGTCATAACTCAAGAAATTCATATCATGTCACGTCATGTCCCGAAAAAATCATGTCATGTCATGTACAGAGAAATTCTTGTCATGTCATATCATGTCATGCCCCAAGAGCTCATGTCATGCCTTGTCCCGAGAAATTCATGTCGTATCATGTCATGTCCCAAGATAGTCATGTCCTGTCAACCCTGAGAAATTCATGTCTTGTCATGTCCAGATAAATTCATGTCATGTCATGTCCTGAGAAATTCATGTCATGTCTTGTCCCTAGAGAGTATTGTCATGTCATGTCATGTCATGATCCGAAAGATTCATGTCATGTCATGTCCCGAGATACTCTAGTCATGTCATGTCATGTCATGTCCCAAGAACTCAGGTCATGCCTTGTCCCGAGAAATTCATGTCGTGTCATGTCATGTGCCAAGATATTCATGTCCTGTCAATCCTGAAAAATTCATGTCTTTTCATGTCCAGATAAATTCATGTCATGTCATGTCCCCAGAAATTCATATACTCTCATGCAATGTCCCAATAAAATCATGTCATGTCATGTCCCGAGAAATTCATGCCATGGCATGTCCCGAGAAATTCATGTCATGTCATGTCTTGTCCAGAGAAATTCATGTCATGTCATGTCTGGAAAAATCTATGTTATGTCATGTCCCCAGAAATTCGTGTCATATCCCGAGAATTCATGACATGTCATGTCCCGAAAAATCTCATGTCATGTCATGTCCTGAGAAATTCATGTCATGGCATGTCCCCAGAAATCTATGTAATGTCATGTCATGTCATGTCCCCAGAATTTGATGTCATATCCATAGAATTCATGACGTCATGTCCCAAGAAATCCAAGTCATGTCATGTCCACAGAAATCTATGTCATGACATGTCATGTCATGTCATGTCCCCAGAAATTTATGTCATGTCATGACTTGTCATGTCCCGAGAAATTCATGTCATGTCATTTCCCGAGAAATTCATGTCATGTCATGTCCACAGAAATTTATGTCATGTCATGTCATGTCATGTCAAGTCCCCTGAAATTCATGTCATATCCTGAGAATTCGTGACGTGTCATTACAGAGAAATTCATGTCATGTCATGTCCCGAGAGATTCTTGTCATGTCATGTCATGTCATGTGCCAAGAAATTCATATCATGTCATGTCCCGAGAAATTCATGTCATCTCATGTGCCGATTAATTTATGTCATGCCATGTCCTGAGAAATTCATGTCATGTCATGTCCCTAGAGAGTATTGTCATGTCATGTCACGTCATATGCCGAGAGATTCATGACATGTCATGTCCCGAGAAATTCATGTCATGTCATGTCCCTAGAGAGTATTGTCATGTCATGCCACGTCATATGCCGAGAGATTCATGTCATGTCAGGTCCCGAGAAATGCATGTCATGTCATGAGAAATTCATGTCATCTCATGTGCCCATTGATTTATGTCATATCATGTCCTGAGATATTCATGTCATGTCATGTCCCTAGAGAGTATTGGCATGTCAACTCATGTCATGTGCCGAGAGATTCATGTCATGTCATGTCCCGAAAAATTCTAGGCATGTCATGTCATGTCCCCTGAATTTCATGTCATATCTGGAGAATTCATGACATGTCATTCCCAAGAAATTCAATTCATGTCATGTGCCGAGAGATTCTTGCCATGTCATGTCAGGTCCCATGAAATTCATGTCATGTCATGTCATAACTCAAGAAATTCATATAATGTCACGTCATGTCCCGAAAAAATCATGTCATGTCATGTACGGAGAAATTCTTGTCATGTCATATCATGTCATGTCCCAAGAACTCAGGTCATGCCTTGTCCCGAGAAATTCATGTCGTGTCATGTCATGTCCCAAGATAGTCATGTCCTGTCAACCCAGAGAAATTCATGTCTTGTCATGTCCAGATAACCTCATGTCATGTCATGTCCCCAGAAATTCATATACTCTCATGCAATGTCCCAATAAAATCATGTCATGTCATGTCCCGAGAAATTCATGCCATGGCATGTCCCCAGAAATCTATGTAATATCATGTCATGTCATGTCCCCTGAATTTCATGCCGTATCCCTAGAATTCATGACGTCATGTCCCAAGAAATTCATGTCATGTCATGTCCTGAGAAATTCATGTCATGTCATGTCACGAGAAATTCATGTCATATCCCTAGACTTCATGACATGTCATTCCCGAGAAATTCATACCATGTCATGTCCCAAGAGATTCTTGTCATGTCATGTCATGTGCCATGAAATTCATGTCATGTCATGTCCCGAGAAATTCGTGTCATGTCATGTCATGTCCCGAGTAAATCATGTCATGTCATGTCCCAAGAGATTCTTGTCATGTCATGTCATGTCCTGTGCCAAGACATTCATGTCAT
Organism: Carcharodon carcharias; assembly: GCF_017639515.1. Classification (NCBI taxonomy): domain Eukaryota; kingdom Metazoa; phylum Chordata; class Chondrichthyes; order Lamniformes; family Lamnidae; genus Carcharodon; species Carcharodon carcharias. The sequence goes on from NC_054500.1 coordinate 1,093,696, forward strand.
GTCATGTCATGTGCCGAGGAATTCATGCCATGACATGTCCCGAGAATGTATTGTCATGTTACGTCATGTCATGTCCCAAGAAATCATGTCATGACTTGTCCCGATAAACTTATGTCGTGTCATGACATGTCCCAAGAAATTCATCTCCTGTCAACCCAGAGAAATTCATGTCATGTCATGTCCAAAGAAATTCATGCCATGTCATGTCCCGAGAAATTCATGTCATGTTATGTCATGTAAAGAGAAATTCATGTCATGTCATGTCCCGAGAAATCCATGTCATGTCGTGGCCCCAGAAATTCATGTCATATCCTAAGAATTAATGACATGTCATATCCCGAGAAATTTATGTCGTGTCATGTCCCGAGAGATTCTTGTCATGTCATGTCATGTCATGTGCCAAGAAATTCATATCATGTCATGTCCCGAGAAATTCCTGTCATGTCATGTCCCTAGAGAGTATTGTCATGTCATGTCACGTCATATGCCGAGAGATTCTGTCATGTCATGTCCCGAGAAATTCATGTCATGTCAGGTACCGAGAAATTCATGTCATGTCATGAGAAATTCATGTCATCTCATGTGCCCATTGATTTATGTCATGTCATGTCCTGTGATATTCATGTCATGTCATGTCCCTAGAGAGTATTGGCATGTCATCTCATGTCATGTGCCGAGAGATTCATGTCATGTCATGTCCCGAAAAATTCTAGGCAAGTCATGTCATGTCATGTCCCCTGAATTTCATGTCATATCTGGAGAATTCATGACATGCCATTCCCGAGAGATTCAATTCATGTCATGTGCCGAGAGATTCTTGCCATGTCATATCATGTCCCAAGAAATTCATGTCATGTCATGTCCCGAGATATTCATGTCATGTCATGTCATATCTCAAGAAATTCATATCATGTCATGTCATGTCCCAAAACAATCATGTCATGTCATGTCCGGAGAATTTCTTGTCATGTCATGTCATGTCATGTCCCAAGATCTCATGTCATGCCTTGTCCCGAGAAGTTCATGTCATGTAATGTCCCAAGAAATTCATCTCCTGTCACCGCTGGGAAATTGATGTCATGTCATGTCCCCAGAAATTCATGTCATGTCATGTCATTTGCCAAGAAAATAATGTCATGACATGTCCCGAGAAATTCATGTCATGTCAGGTACCAAGAAATTCATGTCATGTCATGAGAAATTCATGTCATCTCATGTGCCCATTGATTTATGTCATGTCATGTCCTGAGAAATTCATGTCATGTCATGTCGCGGGAAATTCATGTCATATCCCGAGAATTCATGACATGTCATTCCTGAGAATTCATATCATGTCGTGTCCCAAGAGATTCTTGTCATGTCATGTCATGTGCCATGAAATTCCTGTCATGTCATGTCCACAGAAATTTATGTCATGTCATTTCATGTCATGTCATGTCCCCTGAAAATCACGTCATATCCCGATAATTCATGATGTGTCATTCCAGATAAATTCATGTCATGTCATGTCCCGAGAGAAACTTTTCATGTCATGTCATGTCATGTGCCAAAAAATTCATATCATGTCATGTCCCGAGTAATTCATTCCATCTCATGTGCCATTAATTTATGTCATGTCATGTCCCGAGTAATTCATGCCATGACATGTCCCGAGAAATTCATGTCATGTTATGTCTTGTCCCGAGAAATTTATGCCATGTCATGTTCCGACAAATCCATGTTATGTCATGTCCCCAGAAATTCATATCATATGCCGAGAATTCATGACAAGTCATGCCCCGAGAAATTCATGTCATGTCATGTCCCGAGAAAATGATGCCATGTCATGTCCCAAGAAATTTATGTCATGTCACGTCCGAAGAAATTCATGTCATATCATGTCATGTCCACAGACATTTATGTCTTGTCATGTCATGTACCCTGAAATTCATGTCATATCCCGAGAATTCATGACCTGTCATGTCCCAAGAAGTTCATGTCATGTAATGTCCTGAGAAATTCATGTCATTTCATGTCGTGAGAAATTCATGTCATATCCAGGGAATTCATGACGTGTCATTCCAGGGAGACTCATGTCATGTCATGTCCCGAGAGATTCTTGTCATGTCATGTCATTTCATGTGCCAAGCAATTCATGTCATGTCATGTCCCCAGAAATTCATATACTGTCATGTCATGTCCCAAGAAATTCATGCCATGGCATGTCCCGAGAAATTCATGTCATGTCATGTCTTGTCCAGAGAAATTCATGTCATGTCATGTCCCGAGAAATCTATGTTATGTCATGTCCACAGAAATAGGTTTCATATCCCGAGAATTCATGACATGTCATGTCCCAAAAAAACTCATGTCATGTCACGTCCTGAGAAATTCATGTCATGTCATGTCCCCAGAAATCTATGTAATGTCATGTCATGTCATGTCCCCTGAAATTCATGTCCTCTCGCTAGAATTCATGATGTCATGTCCCAGGAAATTCATCTCATGTCATGTCCAGAGAAATTCATGTCAAGTCATGTCGCGGGATATTCATGTCATATCCCAAGAATTCATGACATGTCATTCCTGAGAATTCATATCATGTCATGTCCCAAGAGATTCTTGTCATGTCATGTCATGTGCCATGAAATTCCTGTCATGTCACGTCCCGAGAAATTTTTTGTCATGTCATGTCATGTCCGGAGAAAATCATGTCATGTCAGCTCACGAGAGATTCTTGTCATGTCATGTCATGGCATGTGCCAAGAAATTCATGTCATGTCATGTCCACAGAAATTTATGTCATGTCATTTCATGTCATGTCATGTCCCCTGAAATTCACGTCATATCCCGAGAATTCAGGACGTGTCATTACAGAGAAATTCATGTCATGTCATGTCCCGAGAGAAACTTTTCATATCATGTCATGTCATGTGCCAAGAAATTCATATCATGTCATGTCCCGAGAAATTCATGTCATCTCATGTGCCATTAATTTATGTCATGTCATGTCCGGGGAAATTCATGTCATGTCATGTCCCTAGGTAGTATTGTCATGGCATGTCATGTCATTTGCTGAGAGATTCATGTCATGTCATGACCCAAGAAATTCAAGTCATGTCATGTCCCGAGAAATTCATGTCATGTCACGAGAAATTCAGTTCATCTCATGTGCCCATTGATTTATGTCATGTCATGTCCTGAGAAATTCATGTCATGTCATGTCCCTAGAGAGTATTGTCATGTCATGTCATGTCATGATCCGAAAGATTCATGTCATGTCATGGCCCGAGATATTCTAGTCATGTCATGTCATGTCATGTCCCAAGAACTCAGGTCATGCCTTGTCCCGAGAAATTCATGTCGTGTCATGTCTTGTGCCAAGATATTCATGTCATGTCAACCCTGAGAAATTCATGTCTTGTCATGTCCAGATAAATTCATGTCATGTAAAGTCCCCAGAAATTCATATAATGTCATGTCATTTGCCAAGAAAATCATTTCATGTCATGTCCCGAGAAATTCATGCCATGGCATGTCCCGAGAAATTCATGTCATGTCATTTCATGTCCCGAGATATTCATGCCATGGCATGTCCGAGAAATTCATCTCATGTCATGTCTTGTCCAGAGAAGTTCATGTCATTTCATGTCCCGAGAAATCTATGTTATGTCATGTACCCAGAAATTCGTGTAATATCCCAAGAATTCATGACATGTCATGTCCCAAGAAATTCATGTCATGTCATGTCCTGAGAAATTCATATCATGTCATGTCGTGAGAAATTCATGTCATATCCAGAGAATTCATGACGTGTCATTCCAGAGAAACTCATGTCATGTCATGTCCTGAGAGATTCTTGTCATGTCATGTCATTTCATGTGCCAAGAAATTCATGTCATGTCATGTCCCCAGAAATTCATATACTGTCATGTCATGTCCCAAGAAATTCATGTCATATCATGTCCTGAGAAATTCATGTCATGTCATGTCGCGGGAAATTCATGTCATATCTCGAGAATTCATGACATGTCATTCCTGAGAATTCATATCATGTCGTGTCCCAAGAGATTCTTGTCAGGTCATGTCATGTGCCATGAAATTCCTGTCATGTCATGTCCCGAGAAATTTTTTGTCATGTCATGTCATGTCCGGAGAAAATCATGTCATGTCAGGTCCCGAGAGATTCTTGTCATGTCATGTCATGTCATGTGCCAAGAAATTCATGTCATGTCATGTCCACAGAAATTTATTTCATGTCATTTCATGTCATGTCATGTCCCCGGAAATTCATGTCATATCCCGAGAATTCATGACGTGTCATTACAGAGAAATTCATGTCATGTCATGTCCCGAGAGAAAATTTCCATGTCATGTCACGTCATGTGCCAAGAAATTCATATCATGTCATGTCCCGAGAAATTCATGTCATCTCATGTGCCACTAATTTATGTCATGTCATGACCTGAGAAATTCATGTCATGTCACGAGAAATTCATGTCATCTCATGTGCCCATTGATTTATGTCATGTCATGTCCTGAGAAATTCATGTCATGTCATGTCCCTAGAGAGTATTGTCATGTCATGTCATGTCATGATCCGAAAGATTCATGTCATGTCATGTCCCGAGATATTCTAGTCATGTCATGTCATGTCATGTCCTTAGAACTCAGGTCATGCCTTGTCCCGAGAAATTCATGTCATGTCATGTGCCAAGATATTCATGTCCTGTCAACCCTGAGAAATTCATGTCTTGTCATGTCCAGATAAATTCATGTCATGTCATGTCCCCAGAAATTCATATACTGTCATGTCATTTGCCAAGAAAATCATTTCATGTCATGTCCCGAGAAATCCATGCCATGGCATATCCCGAGAAATTCATGTCATGTCATTTCATGTCCCGAGAAATTCATGCCATGGCATGTCCCGAGTAACTCATCTCACGTCATGTCTTGTCCAGTGAAATTCATGTCATGTCATGTCCCGAGAAATCTATGTTATGTCATGTCCCCAGAACTTCGTTTCATATCCCGAGAATTCATGACATGTCATGTCCCAAAAAAAACTCATGTCATGTCATGTCCTGAGAAATTCATGTCATGTCATGTCCCCAGAAATCTATGTAATGTCATGTCATGTCATGTCCTGAGAAATTCATGTCATATCCCTAGAATACATGACGTCATGTCCCAGGAAATTCATGTCATGTCATGTCCTGAGAAATTCATGTCATGTCATGTCGCGAGAAATTCATGTCATATCCCGAGAATTCATGACATGTCATTCCCGAGAAATTCATACCATTTCATGTCCCAAGAGATTCTTGTCATGTCATGTCCCGAGAAAGTCTAGTCATGTCATGTCATGTCCCGAGAAATCTATGTTATGTCATGTCCACAGAAATAGGTTTCATATCCCGAGAATTCATGACATGTCATGTCCCAAAAAAACTCATGTCATGTAACGTCCTGAGAAATTCATGTCATGTCATGTCCCCAGAAATCTATGTAATGTCATGTCATGTCATGTCCCCTGAAATTCATGTCCTCTCGCTAGAATTCATGATGTCATGTCCCAGGAAATTCATCTCATGTCATGTCCAGAGAAATTCATGTCAAGTCATGTCACGGGATATTCATGTCATATCCCAAGAATTCATGACATGTCATTCCTGAGAATTCATATCATGTCATGTCCCAAGAGATTCTTGTCATGTCATGTCATGTGCCATGAAATTCCTGTCATGTCACGTCCCGAGAAATTTTTTGTCATGTCATGTCATGTCCGGAGAAAATCATGTCATGTCAGCTCACGAGAGATTCTTGTCATGTCATGTCATGGCATGTGCCAAGAAATTCATGTCATGTCATGTCCACAGAAATTTATGTCATGTCATTTCATGTCATGTCATGTCCCCTGAAATTCACGTCATATCCCGAGAATTCAGGACGTGTCATTACAGAGAAATTCATGTCATGTCATGTCCCGAGAGAAACTTTTCATATCATGTCATGTCATGTGCCAAGAAATTCATATCATGTCATGTCCCGAGAAATTCATGTCATCTCATGTGCCATTAATTTATGTCATGTCATGTCCGGGGAAATTCATGTCATGTCATGTCCCTAGGTAGTATTGTCATGGCATGTCATGTCATTTGCTGAGAGATTCATGTCATGTCATGTCCCAAGAAATTCAAGTCATGTCATGTCCCGAGAAATTCATGTCATGTCACGAGAAATTCATGTCATCTCATGTGCCCATTGATTTATGTCATGTCATGTCCTGAGAAATTCATGTCATGTCATGTCCCTAGAGAGTATTGTCATGTCATGTCATGTCATGATCCGAAAGATTCATGTCATGTCATGGCCCGAGATATTCTAGTCATGTCATGTCATGTCATGTCCCAAGAACTCAGGTCATGCCTTGTCCCGAGAAATTCATGTCGTGTCATGTCTTGTGCCAAGATATTCATGTCATGTCAACCCTGAGAAATTCATGTCTTGTCATGTCCAGATAAATTCATGTCATGTCATGTCCCCAGAAATTCATATAATGTCATGTCATTTGCCAAGAAAATCATTTCATGTCATGTCCCGAGAAATTCATGCCATGGCATGTCCCGAGAAATTCATGTCATGTCATTTCATGTCCCGAGATATTCATGCCATGGCATGTCCGAGAAATTCATCTCATGTCATGTCTTGTCCAGAGAAGTTCATGTCATTTCATGTCCCGAGAAATCTATGTTATGTCATGTACCCAGAAATTCGTGTAATATCCCAAGAATTCATGACATGTCATGTCCCAAGAAATTCATGTCATGTCATGTCCTGAGAAATTCAAGTCATGTCATGTCCCGAGAAATTCATGTCATGTCACGAGAAATTCATGTCATCTCATGTGCCCATTGATTTATGTCATGTCATGTCCTGAGAAATTCATGTCATGTCATGTCCCTAGAGAGTATTGTCATGTCATGTCATGTCATGATCCGAAAGATTCATGTCATGTCATGTCCCGAGATATTCTAGTCATGTCATGTCATGTCATGTCCTTAGAACTCAGGTCATGCCTTGTCCCGAGAAATTCATGTCATGTCATGTGCCAAGATATTCATGTCCTGTCAACCCTGAGAAATTCATGTCTTGTCATGTCCAGATAAATTCATGTCATGTCATGTCCCCAGAAATTCATATACTGTCATGTCATTTGCGATGAAAATCATTTCATGTCATGTCCCGAGAAATCCATGCCATGGCATGTCCCGAGAAATTCATGTCATGTCATTTCATGTCCCGAGAAATTCATGCCATGGCATGTCCCGAGTAACTCATCTCACGTCATGTCTTGTCCAGTGAAATTCATGTCATGTCATGTCCCGAGAAATCTATGTTATGTCATGTCCCCAGAACTTCGTTTCATATCCCGAGAATTCATGACATGTCATGTCCCAAAAAAAACTCATGTCATGTCATGTCCTGAGAAATTCATGTCATGTCATGTCCCCAGAAATCTATGTAATGTCATGTCATGTCATGTCCTGAGAAATTCATGTCATATCCCTAGAATACATGACGTCATGTCCCAGGAAATTCATGTCATGTCATGTCCTGAGAAATTCATGTCGTCATGTCGCGAGAAATTCATGTCATATCCCGAGAATTCATGACATGTCATTCCCGAGAAATTCATACCATTTCATGTCCCAAGAGATTCTTGTCATGTCATGTCATGTGCCCTGAAATTCATTTCATGTCATGTCCCGAGAAAGTCTAGTCATGTCATGTCATGTCCCGAGTAAATCATGTCATGTCATGTCCCAAGAGATTCTTGTCATGTCATGTCATGTGCCAAGAAATTCATGTCATGTCATGTCATGTGCCGAGGAAATCATGCCATGTCATGTCCCGAGAATCTATTGTCATGTCATGTCATGTCATTTCCCAAGTAATCATGTCATGCCTTGTCCCGAGAAATTTATGTTGTGTCATGACATGTCCCAAAGAAATTCATCTCCTGTCAACCCAGGGAAATTCATGTCATGTCATGTCCAGAGAAATTCATGCCATGTTATGTCCCGAGAAATTCATGTCATGATATTTCATGTCCAGAGAAAATCATGACATGTCATGTTCCGAGAAATTCATGTCATGTTGTGGCCCCTGAAATTCATATACTGTCATGTCATGTCCCAAGAAATTCATGTCATATCATGTCCTGAGAAATTCATGTCATGTCATGTCGCGGGAAATTCATGTCATATCCCGAGAATTCATGACATGTCATTCCTGAGATTTCATATCATGTCGTGTCCCAAGAGATTCTTGTCAGGTCATGTCATGTGCCATGAAATTCCTGTCATGTCATGTCCAGAGAAAATCATGTCATGTCCGGTCCCGAGAGATTCTTGTCATGTCATGTCATGTCCCGAGTAAATCATGTCATGTCATGTCCCAAGAGATTCTTGTCATGTCATGTCATGTCCTGTGCCAAGACATTCATGTCATGTCATGTCATGTGCCAAGGAATTCATGCCATGTCATGTCCCGAGAATGTATTGTCATGTTACGTCATGTCATGTCCCAAGAAATCATGTCATGACTTGTCCCGATAAACTTATGTCGTGTCATGACATGTCCAAAGAAATTCATGCCATGTCATGTCCCGAGAAATTCATGTCATGTTATGTCATGTAAAGAGAAATTCATGTCTTGTCATGTCCCGAGAAATCCATGTCATGTCGTGGCCCCAGAAATTCATGTCATATCCTGAGAATTAATGACATGTCATATCCCGAGAAATTTATGTCGTGTCATGTCCCGAGAGATTCTTGTCATGTCATGTCATGTCATGTGCCACGAAATTCATATCATGTCATGTCCCGAGAAATTCATGTCATGTCATGTCCCTAGAGAGTATTGTCATGTCATGTCACGTCATATGCCGAGAGATTCTGTCATGTCATGTCCCGAGAAATTCATGTCATGTCAGGTACCGAGAAATTCATTTCATGTCATGAGAAATTCATGTCATCCCATGTGCCCATTGATTTATGTCATGTCATGTCCTGAGATATTCATGTCATGTCATGTCCCTAGAGATTATTGGCATGTCATCTCATGTCATGTGCCGCGAGATTCATGTCATGTCATGTCCCGAAAAATTCTAGGCAAGTCATGTCATGTCATGTCCCCTGAATTTCATGTCATATCTGGAGAATTCATGACATGCCATTCCCGAGAGATTCAATTCATGTCATGTGCCGAGAGATTCTTGCCATGTCATATCATGTCCCAAGAAATTCATGTCATGTCATGTCCCGAGATATTCATGTCATGTCATGTCATATCTCAAGAAATTCATATCATGTCATGTCATGTCCCAAAAAAATCATGTCATGTCATGTCCGGAGAATTTCTTGTCATGTCATGTCATGTCATGTCCCAAGAACTCATGTCATGCCTTGTCCCGAGAAATTCATGTCATGTAATGTCCCAAGAAATTCATCTCCTGTCACCGCTGGGAAATTGATGTCATGTCATGTCCCCAGAAATTCATATCATGTCATGTCATTTGCCAAGAAAATAATGTCATGACATGTCCCGAGAAATTCATGTCATGTCAGGTACCGAGAAATTCATGTCATGTCATGAGAAATTCATGTCATCTCATGTGCCCATTGATTTATGTCATGTCATGTCCTGAGATATTCATGTCATGTCATGTCCCTAGAGAGTATTGTCATGTCATCTCATGTCATGTGCCGAGAGATTCATGTCATGTCATGTCCCGAAAAATTATAGGCATGTCATGTCATGTCATATCCCCTGAATTTCATGTCATATCTGGAGAATTCATGACATGCCATTCCCGAGAAATTCAATTCTTGTCATGTGCCGAGAGATTCTTGCCATGTCATGTCATGTCCCAAGAAATTCATGTCATGTCATGTCCCGAGATATGCATTTCATGTCATGTCATATCTCAAGAAATTCATATCATGTCATGTCATGTCCCGAAAAAATCATGTCATGTCATGTCCGGAGAAATTCTTGTCATGTCATGTCATGTCATGTCCCAAGAACTCATGTCATGCCTTGTCCCGAGAAATTCATGTCATATAATGTCCCAAGAAATTCGTCTCCTGTCACCGCTGGGAAATTGATGTCATGACATGTCCCCAGAAATTCATATCATGTCATGTCATTTGCCAAGATAATCATGTCATGTCATGTCCCGAGTAATTCATGCCATGTCATGTCCCGAGAAATTCATGCCAAGTCATGTTCCGACAAATCCAAGTTATGTCATGTCCCCAGAAATTCATGTCATATGCCGAGAATTCATGACAAATCATGTTCCGAGAAATTCATGCTATGTCATGTCCCAAGAAATTTATGTCACGTCACGTCCCAAGAAATTCATGTCATATCATGTCATGTCCCGACAAATTCATGTCATGTCATGTCCCGAGAAATTCATGTCATGTCATGTCCTGAGATATTCATGTCGTGGCATGTCCCCAGAAATCTATGTAATGTCATGTCATGTCATGTCCCCAGAATGTGATGTCATATCCCTAGAATTCATGACGTCATGTCCCAAGAAATTCATGTCATGTCATGTCCACAGAAATCGATGTCATGTCATGTCATGTCATGTCATGTTCCCAGAAATTTATGTCATGTCATGACTTGTCATATCCCGAGAAATTCATGTCATGTCATGTCATCTCCCGAGAAATTCATGTCATGTCATGTCCCAAGAAATTCATGTCATGTCATGTCCACAGAAATTTTTGTCATGTCATGTCATGTCATGTCAAGTCCCCAGAAATTCGTGTCATATCCAGAGAATTCATGACATGTCATGTCCCGAAAAATCTCATGTCATGTCATTTCCTGAGAAATTCATGTCATGGCATGTCCCCAGAAATCTATGTAATGTCATGTCATGTCATGTCCCCTGAATTTCATGCCGTATCCCTAGAATTCATGACGTCATGTCCCAAGAAATTCATGTCATGTCATGTCCTGAGAAATTCATGTCATGTCATGTCGCGAGAAATTCATGTCATATCCCGAGACTTCATGACATGTCATTCCCGAGAAATTCATACCATGTCATGTCCCAAGAGATTCTTGTCATGTCATGTCATGTGCCATGAAATTCATGTCATGTCATGTCCCGAGAAATTCGTGTCATGTCATGTCATGTCCCGAGTAAATCATGTCATGTCATGTCCCAAGAGATTCTTGTCATGTCATGTCATGTCCTGTGCCAAGACATTCATGTCATGTCATGTCATGTGCCGAGGAATTCATGCCATGTCGTGTCCCGAGAATGTATTGTCATGTTACGTCATGTCATGTCCCAAGAAATCATGTCATGACTTGTCCCGATAAACTTATGTCATGTCATGACATGTCCCAAGAAATTCATCTCCTGTCAACCCAGAGAAATTCATGCCATGTCATGTCCCGAGAAATTCATGTCATGTTATGTCAGGTAAAGAGAAATTCATGTCATATCATGTCCCGAGAAATCCATGTCATGTCGTGGCCCCAGAAATTCATGTCATATCCTGAGAATTAATGACATGTCATATCCCGAGAAATTTATGTCGTGTCATGTCCCGAGAGATTCTTGTCATGTCATGTCATGTCATGTGCCAAGAAATTCATATCATGTCATGTCCCGAGAAATTCATGTCATGTCATGTCCCTAGAGAGTATTGTCATGTCATGTCACGACATATGCCGAGAGATTCTGTCATGTCACGTCCCGAGAAATTCATGTCATGTCAGGTACCGAGAAATTCATGTCATGTCATGAGAAATTCATGTCATCTCATGTGCCCATTGATTTATGTCATGTCATGTCCTGAGATATTCATGTCATGTCATGTCCCTAGAGAGTATTGGCATGTCATCTCATGTCATGTGCCGAGAGATTCATGTCATGTCATGTCCCGAAAAATTCTAGGCAAGTCATGTCATGTCATGTCCCCTGAATTTCATGTCATATCTGGAGAATTCATGACATGCCATTCCCGAGAGATTCAATTCATGTCATGTGCCGAGAGATACTTGCCATGTCATATCATGTCCCAAGAAATTCATGTCATGTCATGTCCCGAGATATTCATGTCATGTCATATCTCAAGAAATTCATATCATGACATGTCATGTCCCGAAAAAATCATGTCATGTCATGTCCGGAGAATTTCTTGTCATGTCATGTCATGTCATGTCCCAAGATCTCATGTCATGCCTTGTCCCGAGAAATTCATGTCATGTAATGTCCCAAGAAATTCATCTCCTGTCACCGCTGGGAAATTGATGTCATGTCATGTCCCCAGAAATTCATGTCATGTCATGTCATTTGCCAAGAAAATAATGTCATGACATGTCCCGAGAAATTCATGTCATGTCAGGTACCGAGAAATTCATGTCATGTCATGAGAAATTCATGTCATCTCATGTGCCCATTGATTTATGTCATGTCATGTCCTGAGAAATTCATGTCATGTCATGTCACGGGAAATTCATGTGATATCCCGAGAATTCATGACATGTCATTCCTGAGAATTCATATCATGTCGTGTCCCAAGAGATTCTTGTCATGTCATGTCATGTGCCATGAAATTCCTGTCATGTCATGTCCCGAGACATTTTTTGTCATGTCATCTCATGTTCGGAGAAAATCATGTCATGTCAGGTCCCGAGAGAATCTTGTCATGTCATGTCATGTCATGTGCAAAGAAATTCATGTCATGTCATGTCCACAGAAATTTATGACATGTCATTTCATGTCATGTCATGTCCCTGAAAAACACGTCATATCCCGATAATTCATGATGTGTCATTCCAGATAAATTCATGTCATGTCATGTCCCAAGAGAAACTTTTCATGTCATGTGCCAAAAACTTCATATCATGTCATGTCCCGAGTAATTCATTCCATCTCATGTGCCATTAATTTATGTCATGTCATGTCCCGAGTAATTCATGCCATGACATGTCCCGAGAAATTCATGTCATGTTATGTCTTGTCCCGAGAAATTTATGCCATGTCATGTTCCGACAAATCCATGTTATGTCATGTCCCCAGAAATTCATATCATATGCCGAGAATTCATGACAAGTCATGCCCCGAGAAATTCATGTCATGTCATGTCCCGAGAAAATGATGCCATGTCATGTCCCAAGAAATTTATGTCATGTCACGTCCGAAGAAATTCATGTCATATCATGTCATGTCCCGACAAATTCATGTCATGTCATGTCTCGAGAAATTCATGTCATGTCATGTCCACAGACATTTATGTCTTGTCATGTCATGTACCCTGAAATTCATGTCATATCCCGAGAATTCATGACCTGTCATGTCCCAAGAAGTTCATGTTATGTCATGTCCTGAGAAATTCATGTCATTTCATGTCGTGAGAAATTCATGTCATATCCAGAGAATTCATGACGTGTCATTCCAGGGATACTCAGGTCATGTCATGTCCCGAGAGATTCTTGTCATGTCATGTCATTTCATGTGCCAAGCAATTCATGTCATGTCATGTCCCCAGAAATGCATATACTGTCATGTCATGTCCCAAGAAATTCATGCCATGGCATGTCCCGAGAAATTCATATCATGTCATGTCTTGTCCAGAGAAATTCATGTCATGTCATGTCCCGAGAAATCTATGTTATGTCATGTCCACAGAAATAGGTTTCATATCCCGAGAATTCATGACATGTCATGTCCCAAAAAAACTCATGTCATGTCACGTCCTGAGAAATTCATGTCATGTCATGTCCCCAGAAATCTATGTAATGTCATGTCATGTCATGTCCCCTGAAATTCATGTCCTCTCGCTAGAATTCATGATGTCATGTCCCAGGAAATTCATCTCATGTCATGTCCAGAGAAATTCATGTCATGTCATGTCACGGGATATTCATGTCATATCCCAAGAATTCATGACATGTCATTCCTGAGAATTCATATCATGTCATGTCCCAAGAGATTCTTGTCATGTCATGTCATGTGCCATGAAATTCCTGTCATGTCACGTCCCGAGAAATTTTTTGTCATGTCATGTCATGTCCGGAGAAAATCATGTCATGTCAGCTCACGAGAGATTCTTGTCATGTCATGTCATGTCATGTGCCAAGAAATTCATGTCATGTCATGTCCACAGAAATTTATGTCATGTCATTTCATGTCATGTCATGTCCCCTGAAATTCACGTCATATCCAGAGAATTCAGGACGTGTCATTACAGAGAAATTCATGTCATGTCATGTCCCGAGAGAAACTTTTCATGTCATGTCATGTCATGTGCCAAGAAATTCATGTCATCTCATGTGCCATTAATTTATGTCATGTCATGTCCGGGGAAATTCATGTCATGTCATGTCCCTAGGTAGTATTGTCATGGCATGTCATGTCATTTGCTGAGAGATTCATGTCATGTCATGTCCCAAGAAATTCAAGTCATGTCATGTCCCGAGAAATTCATGTCATGTCACGAGAAATTCAGTTCATCTCATGTGCCCATTGATTTATGTCATGTCATGTCCTGAGAAATTCATGTCATGTCATGTCCCGAGAGAGTATTGTCATGTCATGTCATGTCATGATCCGAAAGATTCATGTCATGTCATGGCCCGAGATATTCTAGTCATGTCATGCCATGTCATGTCCCAAGAACTCAGGTCATGCCTTGTCCCGAGAAATTCATGTCGTGTCATGTCTTGTGCCAAGATATTCATGTCATGTCAACCCTGAGAAATTCATGTCTTGTCATGTCCAGATAAATTCATGTCATGTCCCCAGAAATTCATATACTGTCATGTCATTTGCCAAGAAAATCATTTCATGTCGTGTCCCGAGAAATTCATGCCATGGCATGTCCCGAGAAATTCATGTCATGTCATTTCATGTCCCGAGATATTCATGCCATGGCATGTCCGAGAAATTCATCTCATGTCATGTCTTGTCCAGAGAGGTTCATGTCATTTCATGTCCCGAGAAATCTATGTTATGTCATGTACCCAGAAATTCGTGTAATATCCCAAGAATTCATGACATGTCATGTCCCAAGAAATTCATGTCATGTCATGTCCTGAGAAATTCATGTCATGTCATGTCGTGAGAAATTCATGTCATATCCAGAGAATTCATGACGTGACATTCCAGAGAAACTCATGTCATGTCATGTCCTGAGAGATTCTGGTCATGTCATGTCATTTCATGTGCCAAGAAATTCATGTCATGTCATGTCCCCAGAAATTCATATACTGTCATGTCATGTCCCAAGAAATTCAAGTCATATCATGTCCTGAGAAATTCATGTCATGTCATGTCGCGGGAAATTCATGTCATATCTCGAGAATTCATGACATGTCATTCCTGAGAATTCATATCATGTCGTGTCCCAAGAGATTCTTGTCAGGTCATGTCATGTGCCATGAAATTCCTGTCATGTCATGTCCCGAGAAATTTTTTGTCATGTCATGTCATGTCCGGAGAAAATCATGTCATGTCAGGTCCCGAGAGATTCTTGTCATGTCATGTCATGTCATGTGCCAAGAAATTCATGTCATGTCATGTCCACAGAAATTTATTTCATGTCATTTCATGTCATGTCATGTCCCCGGAAATTCACGTCATATCCCGAGAATTCATGCCATGTCATTACAGAGAAATTCATGTCATGTCATGTCCCGAGAGAAAATTTCCATGTCATGTCATGTCATGTGCCAAGAAATTCATATCATGTCATGTCCCGAGAAATTCATGTCATCTCATGTGCCACTAATTTATGTCATGTCATGTCCTGAGAAATTCATGTCATGTCACGAGAAATTCATGTCATCTCATGTGCCCATTGATTTATGTCATGTTATGTCCTGAGAAATTCATGTCATGTCATGTCCCGAGAAATTCATGTCATGTCATGTCCCGAGAAATTCATGTCATGTCACGAGAAATTCATGTCATCTCATGTGCCCATTGATTTATGTCATGTCATGTCCTGAGAAATTCATGTCATGTCATGTCCCTAGAGAGTATAGTCATGTCATGTCATGTCATGATCCGAAAGATTCATGTCATGTCATGTCCCGAGATATTCTAGTCATGTCATGTCATGTCCTTAGAACTCAGGTCATGCCTTGTCCCGTGAAATTCATGTCATGTCATGTGCCAAGATATTCATGTCCTGTCAACCCTGAGAAATTCATGTCTTGTCATGTCCAGATAAATTCATGTCATGTCATGTCCCCAGAAATTCATATACTGTCATGTCATTTGCCAAGAAAATCATTTCATGTCATGTCCCGAGAAATCCATGCCATGGCATGTCCCGGGAAATTCATGTCATGTCATTTCATGTCCCGAGAAATTCATGCCATGGCATATCCCGAGTAACTCATCTCACGTCATGTCTTGTCCAGTGAAATTCATGTCATGTCATGTCCCGAGAAATCTATGTTATGTCATGTCCCCAGAACTTCGTTTCATATCCCGAGAATTCATGACATGTCATGTCCCAAAAAAAACTCATGTCATGTCATGTCCTGAGAAATTCATGTCATGTCATGTCCCCAGAAATCTATGTAATGTCATGTCATGTCATGTCCCCAGAAATTCATGTCATATCCCTAGAATACATGACGTCATGTCCCAAGAAATTCATGTCATGTCATGTCCTGAGAAATTCATGTCATGTCATGTCGCGAGAAATTCATGTCATATCCCGAGAATTCATGACATGTCATTCCCGAGAAATTCATACCATGTCATGTCCCAAGAGATTCTTGTCATGTCATGTCATGTGCCCTGAAATTCATGTCATGTCATGTCCCGAGAAAGTCTAGTCATGTCATGTCATGTCCCGAGTAAATCATGTCATGTCATGTCCCAAGAGATTCTTGTCATGTCATGTCATGTGCCAAGAAATTCATGTCATGTCATGTCATGTGCCGAGGAAATCATGCCATGTCATGTCCCGAGAATCTATTGTCATGTCATGTCATGTCATTTCCCAAGTAATCATGTCATGCCTTGTCCCGAGAAATTTATGTTGTGTCATGACATGTCCCAAAGAAATTCATCTCCTGTCAACCCAGGGAAATTCATGTCATGTCATGTCCAGAGAAATTCATGCCATGTCATGTCCCGAGAAATTCATGTCATGATATTTCATGTCCAGAGAAAATCATGACATGTCATGTTCCGAGAAATTCATGTCATGTTGTGGCCCCTGAAATTCATATACTGTCATGTCATGTCCCAAGAAATTCATGTCATATCATGTCCTGAGAAATTCATGTCATGTCATGTCGCGGGAAATTCATGTCATATCCCGAGAATTCATGACATGTCATTCCTGAGAATTCATATCATGTCGTGTCCCAAGAGATTCTTGTCAGGTCATGTCATGTGCCATGAAATTCCTGTCATGTCATGTCCCGAGACATTTTTTGTCATGTCATGTCATGTCCGGAGAAAATCATGTCATGTCAGGTCCCGAGAGATTCTTGTCATGTCATGTCATGTCCCGAGTAAATCATGTCATGTCATGTCCCAAGAGATTCTTGTCATGTCATGTCATGTCCTGTGCCAAGACATTCATGTCATGTCATGTCATGTGCCAAGGAATTCATGCCATGTCATGTCCCGAGAATGTATTGTCATGTTACGTCATGTCATGTCCCAAGAAATCATGTCATGACTTGTCCCGATAAACTTATGTCATGTCATGACATGTCCAAAGAAATTTATGCCATGTCATGTCCCGAGAAATTCATGTCATGTTATGTCATGTAAAGAGAAATTCATGTCATGTCATGTCCCGAGAAATCCATGTCATGTCGTGGCCCCAGAAATTCATGTCATATCCTGAGAATTAATGACATGTCATATTCCGAGAAATTTATGTCGTGTCATGTCCCGAGAGATTCTTGTCATGTCATGTCATGTCATGTGCCAAGAAATTCATATCATGTCATGTCCCGAGAAATTCATGTCATGTCATGTCCCTAGAGAGTATTGTCATGTCATGTCACGTCATATGCCGAGAGATTCTGTCATGTCATGTCCCGAGAAATTCATGTCATGTCAGGTACCGAGAAATTCATGTCATGTCATGAGAAATTCATGTCATCCCATGTGCCCATTGATTTATGTCATGTCATGTCCTGAGATATTCATGTCATGTCATGTCCCTAGAGAGTATTGGCATGTCATCTCATGTCATGTGCCGAGAGATTCATGTCATGTCATGTCCCGAAAAATTCTAGGCAAGTCATGTCATGTCATGTCCCCTGAATTTCATGTCATATCTGGAGAATTCATGACATGCCATTCCCGAGAGATTCAATTCATGTCATGTGCCGAGAGATTCTTGCCATGTCATATCATGTCCCAAGAAATTCATGTCATGTCATGTCCCGAGATATTCATGTCATGTCATGTCATATCTCAAGAAATTCATATCATGTCATGTCATGTCCCAAAAAAATCATGTCATGTCATGTCCGGAGAATTTCTTGTCATGTCATGTCATGTCATGTCCCAAGAACTCATGTCATGCCTTGTCCCGAGAAATTCATGTCATGTAATGTCCCAAGAAATTCATCTCCTGTCACCGCTGGGAAATTGATGTCATGTCATGTCCCCAGAAATTCGTATAATGTCATGTCATTTGCCAAGAAAATAATGTCATGACATGTCCCGAGAAATTCATGTCATGTCAGGTACCGAGAAATTCATGTCATGTCATGAGAAATTCATGTCATTTCATGTGCCCATTGATTTATGTCATGTCATGTCCTGAGATATTCATGTCATGTCATGTCCCTAGAGAGTATTGTCATGTCATCTCATGTCATGTGCCGAGAGATTCATGTCATGTCATGTCCTGAAAAATTCTAGGCATGTCATGTCATGTCATATCCCCTGAATTTCATGTCATATCTGGAGAATTCATGACATGCCATTCCCGAGAAATTCAATTCTTGTCATGTGCCGAGAGATTCTTGCCATTTCATGTCATGTCCCAAGAAATTCATGTCATGTCATGTCCCGAGATATGCATTTCATGTCATGTCATATCTCAAGAAATTATTATCATGTCATGTCATGTCCCGAAAAAATCATGTCATGTCATGTCCGGAGAAATTCTTGTCATGTCATGTCATGTCATGTCCCAAGAACTCATGTCATGCCTTGTCCCGAGAAATTCATGTCATGTAATGTCCCAAGAAATTCGTCTCCTGTCACCGCTGGGAAATTGATGTCATGACATGTCCCCAGAAATTCATATCATGTCATGTCATTTGCCAAGATAATCATGTCATGTCATGTCCCGAGTAATTCATGCCATGTCATGTCCCGAGAAATTCATGTCATGTTATGTCTTGTCCCGCGAAATTCATGCCAAGTCATGTTCCGACAAATCCAAGTTATGTCATGTCCCCAGAAATTCATGTCATATGCCGAGAATTCATGACAATTCATGTTCCGAGAAATTCATGCCATGTCATGTCCCAAGAAATTTATGTCACGTCACGTCCCAAGAAATTCATGTCATATCATGTCATGTCCCGACAAATTCATGTCATGTCATGTCCCGAGAAATTCATGTCATGTCATGTCCTGAGATATTCATGTCGTGGAATGTCCCCAGAAATCTATGTAATGTCATGTCATGTCATGTCCCCAGAATGTGATGTCATATCCCTAGAATTCATGACGTCATGTCCAAAGAAATTTATGTCATGTCATGTCCACAGAAATCTATGTCATGACATGTCATGTCATGTCATGTTCCCAGAAATTTATGTCATGTCATGACTTGTCATATCCCGAGAAATTCATGTCATGTCATGTCATCTCCCGAGAAATTCATGTCATGTCATGTCCCAAGAAATTCATGTCATGTCATGTCCACAGAAATTTTTGTCATGTCATGTCATGTCATGTCAAGTCCCCAGAAATTCGTGTCATATCCAGAGAATTCATGACATGTCATGTCCCGAAAAATCTCATGTCATGTCATGTCCTGAGAAATTCATGTCATGGCATGTCCCCAGAAATCTATGTAATGTCATGTCATGTCATGTCCCCTGAATTTCATGCCGTATCCCTAGAATTCATGACGTCATGTCCCAAGAAATTCATGTCATGTCATGTCCTGAGAAATTCATGTCATGTCATGTCGCGAGAAATTCATGTCATATCCCGAGACTTCATGACATGTCATTCCCGAGAAATTCATACCATGTCATGTCCCAAGAGATTCTTGTCATGTCATGTCATGTGCCATGAAATTCATGTCATGTCATGTCCCGAGAAATTCGTGTCATGTCATGTCATGTCCCGAGTAAATCATGTCATGTCATGTCCCAAGAGATTCTTGTCATGTCATGTCATGTCCTGTGCCAAGACATTCATGTCATGTCATGTCATGTGCCGAGGAATTCATGCCATGTCATGTCCCGAGAATGTATTGTCATGTTACATCATGTCATGTCCCAAGAAATCATGTCATGACTTGTCCCGATAAACTTATGTCGTGTCATGACATGTCCCAAGAAATTCATCTCCTGTCAACCCAGAGAAATTCATGCCATGTCATGTCCCAAGAAATTCATGTCATGTTATGTCAGGTAAAGAGAAATTCATGTCATATCTTGTCCCGAGAAATCCATGTCATGTCGTGGCCCCAGAAATTCATGTCATATCCTGAGAATTAATGACATGTCATATCCCGAGAAATTTATGTCGTGTCATGTCCCGAGAGATTCTTGTCATGTCATGTCATGTAATGTGCCAAGAAATTCATATCATGTCATGTCCCGAGAAATTCATGTCATGTCATGTCCCTAGAGAGTATTGTCATGTCATGTCACGTCATATGCCGAGAGATTCTGTCATGTCACGTCCCGAGAAATTCATGTCATGTCAGGTACCGAGAAATTCATGTCATGTCATGAGAAATTCATGTCATCTCATGTGCCCATTGATTTATGTCATGTCATGTCCTGAGAAATTCATGTCATGTCATGTCCCTAGAGAGTATTGTCATGTCATGTCATGTCATGATCCGAAAGATTCATGTCATGTCATGTCCCGAGATATTCTAGTCATGTCATGTCATGTCCTTAGAACTCCGTTCATGCCTTGTCCCGTGAAATTCATGTCATGTCATGTGCCAAGATATTCATGTCCTGTCAACCCTGAGAAATTCATGTCTTGTCATGTCCAGATAAATTCATGTCATGTCATGTCCCCAGAAATTCATATACTGTCATGTCATTTGCCAAGAAAATCATTTCATGTCATGTCCCGAGAAATCCATGCCATGGCATGTCCCGGGAAATTCATGTCATGTCATTTCATGTCCCGAGAAATTCATGCCATGGCATATCCCGAGTAACTCATCTCACGTCATGTCTTGTCCAGTGAAATTCATGTCATGTCATGTCCCGAGAAATCTATGTTATGTCATGTCCCCAGAACTTCGTTTCATATCCCGAGAATTCATGACATGTCATGTCCCAAAAAAAACTCATGTCATGTCATGTCCTGAGAAATTCATGTCATGTCATGTCCCCAGAAATCTATGTAATGTCATGTCATGTCATGTCCCCAGAAATTCATGTCATATCCCTAGAATACATGACGTCATGTCCCAAGAAATTCATGTCATGTCATGTCCTGAGAAATTCATGTCATGTCATGTCGCGAGAAATTCATGTCATATCCCGAGAATTCATGACATGTCATTCCCGAGAAATTCATACCATGTCATGTCCCAAGAGATTCTTGTCATGTCATGTCATGTGCCCTGAAATTCATGTCATGTCATGTCCCGAGAAAGTCTAGTCATGTCATGTCATGTCCCGAGTAAATCATGTCATGTCATGTCCCAAGAGATTCTTGTCATGTCATGTCATGTGCCAAGAAATTCATGTCATGTCATGTCATGTGCCGAGGAAATCATGCCATGTCATGTCCCGAGAATCTATTGTCATGTCATGTCATGTCATTTCCCAAGTAATCATGTCATGCCTTGTCCCCGAGAAATTTATGTTGTGTCATGACATGTCCCAAAGAAATTCATCTCCTGTCAACCCAGGGAAATTCATGTCATGTCATGTCCAGAGAAATTCATGCCATGTCATGTCCCGAGAAATTCATGTCATGATATTTCATGTCCAGAGAAAATCATGACATGTCATGTTCCGAGAAATTCATGTCATGTTGTGGCCCCTGAAATTCATATACTGTCATGTCATGTCCCAAGAAATTCATGTCATATCATGTCCTGAGAAATTCATGTCATGTCATGTCGCGGGAAATTCATGTCATATCCCGAGAATTCATGACATGTCATTCCTGAGAATTCATATCATGTCGTGTCCCAAGAGATTCTTGTCAGGTCATGTCATGTGCCATGAAATTCCTGTCATGTCATGTCCCGAGACATTTTTTGTCATGTCATGTCATGTCCGGAGAAAATCATGTCATGTCAGGTCCCGAGAGATTCTTGTCATGTCATGTCATGTCCCGAGTAAATCATGTCATGTCATGTCCCAAGAGATTCTTGTCATGTCATGTCATGTCCTGTGCCAAGACATTCATGTCATGTCATGTCATGTGCCAAGGAATTCATGCCATGTCATGTCCCGAGAATGTATTGTCATGTTACGTCATGTCATGTCCCAAGAAATCATGTCATGACTTGTCCCGATAAACTTATGTCGTGTCATGACATGTCCAAAGAAATTTATGCCATGTCATGTCCCGAGAAATTCATGTCATGTTATGTCATGTAAAGAGAAATTCATGTCATGTCATGTCCCGAGAAATCCATGTCATGTCGTGGCCCCAGAAATACATGTCATATCCTGAGAATTAATGACATGTCATATTCCGAGAAATTTATGTCGTGTCATGTCCCGAGAGATTCTTGTCATGTCATGTCATGTCATGTGCCAAGAAATTCATATCATGTCATGTCCCGAGAAATTCATGTCATGTCATGTCCCTAGAGAGTATTGTCATGTCATGTCACGTCATATGCCGAGAGATTCTGTCATGTCATGTCCCGAGAAATTCATGTCATGTCAGGTACCGAGAAATTCATGTCATGTCATGAGAAATTCATGTCATCCCATGTGCCCATTGATTTATGTCATGTCATGTCCTGAGATATTCATGTCATGTCATGTCCCTAGAGAGTATTGGCATGTCATCTCATGTCATGTGCCGAGAGATTCATGTCATGTCATGTCCCGAAAAATTCTAGGCAAGTCATGTCATGTCATGTCCCCTGAATTTCATGTCATATCTGGAGAATTCATGACATGCCATTCCCGAGAGATTCAATTCATGTCATGTGCCGAGAGATTCTTGCCATGTCATATCATGTCCCAAGAAATTCATGTCATGTCATGTCCCGAGATATTCATGTCATGTCATGTCATATCTCAAGAAATTCATATCATGTCATGTCATGTCCCAAAAAAATCATGTCATGTCATGTCCGGAGAATTTCTTGTCATGTCATGTCATGTCATGTCCCAAGAACTCATGTCATGCCTTGTCCCGAGAAATTCATGTCATGTAATGTCCCAAGAAATTCATCTCCTGTCACCGCTGGGAAATTGATGTCATGTCATGTCCCCAGAAATTCGTATAATGTCATGTCATTTGCCAAGAAAATAATGTCATGACATGTCCCGAGAAATTCATGTCATGTCAGGTACCGAGAAATTCATGTCATGTCATGAGAAATTCATGTCATTTCATGTGCCCATTGATTTATGTCATGTCATGTCCTGAGATATTCATGTCATGTCATGTCCCTAGAGAGTATTGTCATGTCATCTCATGTCATGTGCCGAGAGATTCATGTCATGTCATGTCCTGAAAAATTCTAGGCATGTCATGTCATGTCATATCCCCTGAATTTCATGTCATATCTGGAGAATTCATGACATGCCATTCCCGAGAAATTCAATTCTTGTCATGTGCCGAGAGATTCTTGCCATTTCATGTCATGTCCCAAGAAATTCATGTCATGTCATGTCCCGAGATATGCATTTCATGTCATGTCATATCTCAAGAAATTATTATCATGTCATGTCATGTCCCGAAAAAATCATGTCATGTCATGTCCGGAGAAATTCTTGTCATGTCATGTCATGTCATGTCCCAAGAACTCATGTCATGCCTTGTCCCGAGAAATTCATGTCATGTAATGTCCCAAGAAATTCGTCTCCTGTCACCGCTGGGAAATTGATGTCATGACATGTCCCCAGAAATTCATATCATGTCATGTCATTTGCCAAGATAATCATGTCATGTCATGTCCCGAGTAATTCATGCCATGTCATGTCCCGAGAAATTCATGTCATGTTATGTCTTGTCCCGCGAAATTCATGCCAAGTCATGTTCCGACAAATCCAAGTTATGTCATGTCCCCAGAAATTCATGTCATATGCCGAGAATTCATGACAATTCATGTTCCGAGAAATTCATGCCATGTCATGTCCCAAGAAATTTATGTCACGTCACGTCCCAAGAAATTCATGTCATATCATGTCATGTCCCGACAAATTCATGTCATGTCATGTCCCGAGAAATTCATGTCATGTCATGTCCTGAGATATTCATGTCGTGGAATGTCCCCAGAAATCTATGTAATGTCATGTCATGTCATGTCCCCAGAATGTGATGTCATATCCCTAGAATTCATGACGTCATGTCCAAAGAAATTTATGTCATGTCATGTCCACAGAAATCTATGTCATGACATGTCATGTCATGTCATGTTCCCAGAAATTTATGTCATGTCATGACTTGTCATATCCCGAGAAATTCATGTCATGTCATGTCATCTCCCGAGAAATTCATGTCATGTCATGTCCCAAGAAATTCATGTCATGTCATGTCCACAGAAATTTTTGTCATGTCATGTCATGTCATGTCAAGTCCCCAGAAATTCGTGTCATATCCAGAGAATTCATGACATGTCATGTCCCGAAAAATCTCATGTCATGTCATGTCCTGAGAAATTCATGTCATGGCATGTCCCCAGAAATCTATGTAATGTCATGTCATGTCATGTCCCCTGAATTTCATGCCGTATCCCTAGAATTCATGACGTCATGTCCCAAGAAATTCATGTCATGTCATGTCCTGAGAAATTCATGTCATGTCATGTCGCGAGAAATTCATGTCATATCCCGAGACTTCATGACATGTCATTCCCGAGAAATTCATACCATGTCATGTCCCAAGAGATTCTTGTCATGTCATGTCATGTGCCATGAAATTCATGTCATGTCATGTCCCGAGAAATTCGTGTCATGTCATGTCATGTCCCGAGTAAATCATGTCATGTCATGTCCCAAGAGATTCTTGTCATGTCATGTCATGTCCTGTGCCAAGACATTCATGTCATGTCATGTCATGTGCCGAGGAATTCATGCCATGTCATGTCCCGAGAATGTATTGTCATGTTACATCATGTCATGTCCCAAGAAATCATGTCATGACTTGTCCCGATAAACTTATGTCGTGTCATGACATGTCCCAAGAAATTCATCTCCTGTCAACCCAGAGAAATTCATGCCATGTCATGTCCCAAGAAATTCATGTCATGTTATGTCAGGTAAAGAGAAATTCATGTCATATCTTGTCCCGAGAAATCCATGTCATGTCGTGGCCCCAGAAATTCATGTCATATCCTGAGAATTAATGACATGTCATATCCCGAGAAATTTATGTCGTGTCATGTCCCGAGAGATTCTTGTCATGTCATGTCATGTAATGTGCCAAGAAATTCATATCATGTCATGTCCCGAGAAATTCATGTCATGTCATGTCCCTAGAGAGTATTGTCATGTCATGTCACGTCATATGCCGAGAGATTCTGTCATGTCACGTCCCGAGAAATTCATGTCATGTCAGGTACCGAGAAATTCATGTCATGTCATGAGAAATTCATGTCATCTCATGTGCCCATTGATTTATGTCATGTCATGTCCTGAGAAATTCATGTCATGTCATGTCCCTAGAGAGTATTGTCATGTCATGTCATGTCATGATCCGAAAGATTCATGTCATGTCATGTCCCGAGATATTCTAGTCATGTCATGTCATGTCCTTAGAACTCCGTTCATGCCTTGTCCCGTGAAATTCATGTCATGTCATGTGCCAAGATATTCATGTCCTGTCAACCCTGAGAAATTCATGTCTTGTCATGTCCAGATAAATTCATGTCATGTCATGTCCCCAGAAATTCATATACTGTCATGTCATTTGCCAAGAAAATCATTTCATGTCATGTCCCGAGAAATCCATGCCATGGCATGTCCCGGGAAATTCATGTCATGTCATTTCATGTCCCGAGAAATTCATGCCATGGCATATCCCGAGTAACTCATCTCACGTCATGTCTTGTCCAGTGAAATTCATGTCATGTCATGTCCCGAGAAATCTATGTTATGTCATGTCCCCAGAACTTCGTTTCATATCCCGAGAATTCATGACATGTCATGTCCCAAAAAAAACTCATGTCATGTCATGTCCTGAGAAATTCATGTCATGTCATGTCCCCAGAAATCTATGTAATGTCATGTCATGTCATGTCCCCAGAAATTCATGTCATATCCCTAGAATACATGACGTCATGTCCCAAGAAATTCATGTCATGTCATGTCCTGAGAAATTCATGTCATGTCATGTCGCGAGAAATTCATGTCATATCCCGAGAATTCATGACATGTCATTCCCGAGAAATTCATACCATGTCATGTCCCAAGAGATTCTTGTCATGTCATGTCATGTGCCCTGAAATTCATGTCATGTCATGTCCCGAGAAAGTCTAGTCATGTCATGTCATGTCCCGAGTAAATCATGTCATGTCATGTCCCAAGAGATTCTTGTCATGTCATGTCATGTGCCAAGAAATTCATGTCATGTCATGTCATGTGCCGAGGAAATCATGCCATGTCATGTCCCGAGAATCTATTGTCATGTCATGTCATGTCATTTCCCAAGTAATCATGTCATGCCTTGTCCCGAGAAATTTATGTTGTGTCATGACATGTCCCAAAGAAATTCATCTCCTGTCAACCCAGGGAAATTCATGTCATGTCATGTCCAGAGAAATTCATGCCATGTCATGTCCCGAGAAATTCATGTCATGATATTTCATGTCCAGAGAAAATCATGACATGTCATGTTCCGAGAAATTCATGTCATGTTGTGGCCCCTGAAATTCATATACTGTCATGTCATGTCCCAAGAAATTCATGTCATATCATGTCCTGAGAAATTCATGTCATGTCATGTCGCGGGAAATTCATGTCATATCCCGAGAATTCATGACATGTCATTCCTGAGAATTCATATCATGTCGTGTCCCAAGAGATTCTTGTCAGGTCATGTCATGTGCCATGAAATTCCTGTCATGTCATGTCCCGAGACATTTTTTGTCATGTCATGTCATGTCCGGAGAAAATCATGTCATGTCAGGTCCCGAGAGATTCTTGTCATGTCATGTCATGTCCCGAGTAAATCATGTCATGTCATGTCCCAAGAGATTCTTGTCATGTCATGTCATGTCCTGTGCCAAGACATTCATGTCATGTCATGTCATGTGCCAAGGAATTCATGCCATGTCATGTCCCGAGAATGTATTGTCATGTTACGTCATGTCATGTCCCAAGAAATCATGTCATGACTTGTCCCGATAAACTTATGTCGTGTCATGACATGTCCAAAGAAATTTATGCCATGTCATGTCCCGAGAAATTCATGTCATGTTATGTCATGTAAAGAGAAATTCATGTCATGTCATGTCCCGAGAAATCCATGTCATGTCGTGGCCCCAGAAATACATGTCATATCCTGAGAATTAATGACATGTCATATTCCGAGAAATTTATGTCGTGTCATGTCCCGAGAGATTCTTGTCATGTCATGTCATGTCATGTGCCAAGAAATTCATATCATGTCATGTCCCGAGAAATTCATGTCATGTCATGTCCCTAGAGAGTATTGTCATGTCATGTCACGTCATATGCCGAGAGATTCTGTCATGTCATGTCCCGAGAAATTCATGTCATGTCAGGTACCGAGAAATTCATGTCATGTCATGAGAAATTCATGTCATCCCATGTGCCCATTGATTTATGTCATGTCATGTCCTGAGATATTCATGTCATGTCATGTCCCTAGAGAGTATTGGCATGTCATCTCATGTCATGTGCCGAGAGATTCATGTCATGTCATGTCCCGAAAAATTCTAGGCAAGTCATGTCATGTCATGTCCCCTGAATTTCATGTCATATCTGGAGAATTCATGACATGCCATTCCCGAGAGATTCAATTCATGTCATGTGCCGAGAGATTCTTGCCATGTCATATCATGTCCCAAGAAATTCATGTCATGTCATGTCCCGAGATATTCATGTCATGTCATGTCATACCTCAAGAAATTCATATCATGTCATGTCATGTCCCAAAAAAATCATGTCATGTCATGTCCGGAGAAATTCTTGTCATGTCATGTCATGTCATGTCCCAAGAACTCATGTCATGCCTTGTCCCGAGAAATTCATGTCATGTAATGTCCCAAGAAATTCGTCTCCTGTCACCGCTGGGAAATTGATGTCATGACATGTCCCCAGAAATTCGTATAATGTCATGTCATTTGCCAAGATAATCATGTCATGTCATGTCCCGAGTAATTCATGCCATGTCATGTCCCGAGAAATTCATGTCATGTTATGTCTTGTCCCGCGAAATTCATGCCAAGTCATGTTCCGACAAATCCAAGTTATGTCATGTCCCCAGAAATTCATGTCATATGCCGAGAATTCATGACAATTCATGTTCCGAGAAATTCATGCCATGTCATGTCCCAAGAAATTTATGTCACGTCACGTCCCAAGAAATTCATGTCATATCATGTCATGTCCCGACAAATTCATGTCATGTCATGTCCCGAGAAATTCATGTCATGTCATGTCCTGAGATATTCATGTCGTGGAATGTCCCCAGAAATCTATGTAATGTCATGTCATGTCATGTCCCCAGAATGTGATGTCATATCCCTAGAATTCATGACGTCATGTCCAAAGAAATTTATGTCATGTCATGTCCACAGAAATCTATGTCATGACATGTCATGTCATGTCATGTTCCCAGAAATTTATGTCATGTCATGACTTGTCATATCCCGAGAAATTCATGTCATGTCATGTCATCTCCCGAGAAATTCATGTCATGTCATGTCCCAAGAAATTCATGTCATGTCATGTCCACAGAAATTTTTGTCATGTCATGTCATGTCATGTCAAGTCCCCAGAAATTCGTGTCATATCCAGAGAATTCATGACATGTCATGTCCCGAAAAATCTCATGTCATGTCATGTCCTGAGAAATTCATGTCATGGCATGTCCCCAGAAATCTATGTAATGTCATGTCATGTCATGTCCCCTGAATTTCATGCCGTATCCCTAGAATTCATGACGTCATGTCCCAAGAAATTCATGTCATGTCATGTCCTGAGAAATTCATGTCATGTCATGTCGCGAGAAATTCATGTCATATCCCGAGACTTCATGACATGTCATTCCCGAGAAATTCATACCATGTCATGTCCCAAGAGATTCTTGTCATGTCATGTCATGTGCCATGAAATTCATGTCATGTCATGTCCCGAGAAATTCGTGTCATGTCATGTCATGTCCCGAGTAAATCATGTCATGTCATGTCCCAAGAGATTCTTGTCATGTCATGTCATGTCCTGTGCCAAGACATTCATGTCATGTCATGTCATGTGCCGAGGAATTCATGCCATGTCATGTCCCGAGAATGTATTGTCATGTTACATCATGTCATGTCCCAAGAAATCATGTCATGACTTGTCCCGATAAACTTATGTCGTGTCATGACATGTCCCAAGAAATTCATCTCCTGTCAACCCAGAGAAATTCATGCCATGTCATGTCCCAAGAAATTCATGTCATGTTATGTCAGGTAAAGAGAAATTCATGTCATATCTTGTCCCGAGAAATCCATGTCATGTCGTGGCCCCAGAAATTCATGTCATATCCTGAGAATTAATGACATGTCATATCCCGAGAAATTTATGTCGTGTCATGTCCCGAGAGATTCTTGTCATGTCATGTCATGTAATGTGCCAAGAAATTCATATCATGTCATGTCCCGAGAAATTCATGTCATGTCATGTCCCTAGAGAGTATTGTCATGTCATGTCACGTCATATGCCGAGAGATTCTGTCATGTCACGTCCCGAGAAATTCATGTCATGTCAGGTACCGAGAAATTCATGTCATGTCATGAGAAATTCATGTCATCTCATGTGCCCATTGATTTATGTCATGTCATGTCCTGAGAAATTCATGTCATGTCATGTCCCTAGAGAGTATTGTCATGTCATGTCATGTCATGATCCGAAAGATTCATGTCATGTCATGTCCCGAGATATTCTAGTCATGTCATGTCATGTCCTTAGAACTCCGTTCATGCCTTGTCCCGTGAAATTCATGTCATGTCATGTGCCAAGATATTCATGTCCTGTCAACCCTGAGAAATTCATGTCTTGTCATGTCCAGATAAATTCATGTCATGTCATGTCCCCAGAAATTCATATACTGTCATGTCATTTGCCAAGAAAATCATTTCATGTCATGTCCCGAGAAATCCATGCCATGGCATGTCCCGGGAAATTCATGTCATGTCATTTCATGTCCCGAGAAATTCATGCCATGGCATATCCCGAGTAACTCATCTCACGTCATGTCTTGTCCAGTGAAATTCATGTCATGTCATGTCCCGAGAAATCTATGTTATGTCATGTCCCCAGAACTTCGTTTCATATCCCGAGAATTCATGACATGTCATGTCCCAAAAAAAACTCATGTCATGTCATGTCCTGAGAAATTCATGTCATGTCATGTCCCCAGAAATCTATGTAATGTCATGTCATGTCATGTCCCCAGAAATTCATGTCATATCCCTAGAATACATGACGTCATGTCCCAAGAAATTCATGTCATGTCATGTCCTGAGAAATTCATGTCATGTCATGTCGCGAGAAATTCATGTCATATCCCGAGAATTCATGACATGTCATTCCCGAGAAATTCATACCATGTCATGTCCCAAGAGATTCTTGTCATGTCATGTCATGTGCCCTGAAATTCATGTCATGTCATGTCCCGAGAAAGTCTAGTCATGTCATGTCATGTCCGGAGAAAATCATGTCATGTCAGGTCCCGAGAAAGTCTAGTCATGTCATGTCATGTCCGGAGAAAATCATGTCATGTCATGTCCCAAGAGATTCTTGTCATGTCATGTCATGTCCTGTGCCAAGACATTCATGTCATGTCATGTCATGTGCCAAGGAATTCATGCCATGTCATGTCCCGAGAATGTATTGTCATGTTACGTCATGTCATGTCCCAAGAAATCATGTCATGACTTGTCCCGATAAACTTATGTCGTGTCATGACATGTCCAAAGAAATTTATGCCATGTCATGTCCCGAGAAATTCATGTCATGTTATGTCATGTAAAGAGAAATTCATGTCATGTCATGTCCCGAGAAATCCATGTCATGTCGTGGCCCCAGAAATTCATGTCATATCCTGAGAATTAATGACATGTCATATTCCGAGAAATTTATGTCGTGTCATGTCCCGAGAGATTCTTGTCATGTCATGTCATGTCATGTGCCAAGAAATTCATATCATGTCATGTCCCGAGAAATTCATGTCATGTCATGTCCCTAGAGAGTATTGTCATGTCATGTCACGTCATATGCCGAGAGATTCTGTCATGTCATGTCCCGAGAAATTCATGTCATGTCAGGTACCGAGAAATTCATGTCATGTCATGAGAAATTCATGTCATCCCATGTGCCCATTGATTTATGTCATGTCATGTCCTGAGATATTCATGTCATGTCATGTCCCTAGAGAGTATTGGCATGTCATCTCATGTCATGTGCCGAGAGATTCATGTCATGTCATGTCCCGAAAAATTCTAGGCAAGTCATGTCATGTCATGTCCCCTGAATTTCATGTCATATCTGGAGAATTCATGACATGCCATTCCCGAGAGATTCAATTCATGTCATGTGCCGAGAGATTCTTGCCATGTCATATCATGTCCCAAGAAATTCATGTCATGTCATGTCCCGAGATATTCATGTCATGTCATGTCATATCTCAAGAAATTCATATCATGTCATGTCATGTCCCAAAAAAATCATGTCATGTCATGTCCGGAGAATTTCTTGTCATGTCATGTCATGTCATGTCCCAAGAACTCATGTCATGCCTTGTCCCGAGAAATTCATGTCATGTAATGTCCCAAGAAATTCATCTCCTGTCACCGCTGGGAAATTGATGTCATGTCATGTCCCCAGAAATTCGTATAATGTCATGTCATTTGCCAAGAAAATAATGTCATGACATGTCCCGAGAAATTCATGTCATGTCAGGTACCGAGAAATTCATGTCATGTCATGAGAAATTCATGTCATTTCATGTGCCCATTGATTTATGTCATGTCATGTCCTGAGATATTCATGTCATGTCATGTCCCTAGAGAGTATTGTCATGTCATCTCATGTCATGTGCCGAGAGATTCATGTCATGTCATGTCCTGAAAAATTCTAGGCATGTCATGTCATGTCATATCCCCTGAATTTCATGTCATATCTGGAGAATTCATGACATGCCATTCCCGAGAAATTCAATTCTTGTCATGTGCCGAGAGATTCTTGCCATTTCATGTCATGTCCCAAGAAATTCATGTCATGTCATGTCCCGAGATATGCATTTCATGTCATGTCATATCTCAAGAAATTATTATCATGTCATGTCATGTCCCGAAAAAATCATGTCATGTCATGTCCGGAGAAATTCTTGTCATGTCATGTCATGTCATGTCCCAAGAACTCATGTCATGCCTTGTCCCGAGAAATTCATGTCATGTAATGTCCCAAGAAATTCGTCTCCTGTCACCGCTGGGAAATTGATGTCATGACATGTCCCCAGAAATTCATATCATGTCATGTCATTTGCCAAGATAATCATGTCATGTCATGTCCCGAGTAATTCATGCCATGTCATGTCCCGAGAAATTCATGTCATGTTATGTCTTGTCCCGCGAAATTCATGCCAAGTCATGTTCCGACAAATCCAAGTTATGTCATGTCCCCAGAAATTCATGTCATATGCCGAGAATTCATGACAATTCATGTTCCGAGAAATTCATGCCATGTCATGTCCCAAGAAATTTATGTCACGTCACGTCCCAAGAAATTCATGTCATATCATGTCATGTCCCGACAAATTCATGTCATGTCATGTCCCGAGAAATTCATGTCATGTCATGTCCTGAGATATTCATGTCGTGGAATGTCCCCAGAAATCTATGTAATGTCATGTCATGTCATGTCCCCAGAATGTGATGTCATATCCCTAGAATTCATGACGTCATGTCCAAAGAAATTTATGTCATGTCATGTCCACAGAAATCTATGTCATGACATGTCATGTCATGTCATGTTCCCAGAAATTTATGTCATGTCATGACTTGTCATATCCCGAGAAATTCATGTCATGTCATGTCATCTCCCGAGAAATTCATGTCATGTCATGTCCCAAGAAATTCATGTCATGTCATGTCCACAGAAATTTTTGTCATGTCATGTCATGTCATGTCAAGTCCCCAGAAATTCGTGTCATATCCAGAGAATTCATGACATGTCATGTCCCGAAAAATCTCATGTCATGTCATGTCCTGAGAAATTCATGTCATGGCATGTCCCCAGAAATCTATGTAATGTCATGTCATGTCATGTCCCCTGAATTTCATGCCGTATCCCTAGAATTCATGACGTCATGTCCCAAGAAATTCATGTCATGTCATGTCCTGAGAAATTCATGTCATGTCATGTCGCGAGAAATTCATGTCATATCCCGAGACTTCATGACATGTCATTCCCGAGAAATTCATACCATGTCATGTCCCAAGAGATTCTTGTCATGTCATGTCATGTGCCATGAAATTCATGTCATGTCATGTCCCGAGAAATTCGTGTCATGTCATGTCATGTCCCGAGTAAATCATGTCATGTCATGTCCCAAGAGATTCTTGTCATGTCATGTCATGTCCTGTGCCAAGACATTCATGTCATGTCATGTCATGTGCCGAGGAATTCATGCCATGTCATGTCCCGAGAATGTATTGTCATGTTACATCATGTCATGTCCCAAGAAATCATGTCATGACTTGTCCCGATAAACTTATGTCGTGTCATGACATGTCCCAAGAAATTCATCTCCTGTCAACCCAGAGAAATTCATGCCATGTCATGTCCCAAGAAATTCATGTCATGTTATGTCAGGTAAAGAGAAATTCATGTCATATCTTGTCCCGAGAAATCCATGTCATGTCGTGGCCCCAGAAATTCATGTCATATCCTGAGAATTAATGACATGTCATATCCCGAGAAATTTATGTCGTGTCATGTCCCGAGAGATTCTTGTCATGTCATGTCATGTAATGTGCCAAGAAATTCATATCATGTCATGTCCCGAGAAATTCATGTCATGTCATGTCCCTAGAGAGTATTGTCATGTCATGTCACGTCATATGCCGAGAGATTCTGTCATGTCACGTCCCGAGAAATTCATGTCATGTCAGGTACCGAGAAATTCATGTCATGTCATGAGAAATTCATGTCATCTCATGTGCCCATTGATTTATGTCATGTCATGTCCTGAGAAATTCATGTCATGTCATGTCCCTAGAGAGTATTGTCATGTCATGTCATGTCATGATCCGAAAGATTCATGTCATGTCATGTCCCGAGATATTCTAGTCATGTCATGTCATGTCCTTAGAACTCCGTTCATGCCTTGTCCCGTGAAATTCATGTCATGTCATGTGCCAAGATATTCATGTCCTGTCAACCCTGAGAAATTCATGTCTTGTCATGTCCAGATAAATTCATGTCATGTCATGTCCCCAGAAATTCATATACTGTCATGTCATTTGCCAAGAAAATCATTTCATGTCATGTCCCGAGAAATCCATGCCATGGCATGTCCCGGGAAATTCATGTCATGTCATTTCATGTCCCGAGAAATTCATGCCATGGCATATCCCGAGTAACTCATCTCACGTCATGTCTTGTCCAGTGAAATTCATGTCATGTCATGTCCCGAGAAATCTATGTTATGTCATGTCCCCAGAACTTCGTTTCATATCCCGAGAATTCATGACATGTCATGTCCCAAAAAAAACTCATGTCATGTCATGTCCTGAGAAATTCATGTCATGTCATGTCCCCAGAAATCTATGTAATGTCATGTCATGTCATGTCCCCAGAAATTCATGTCATATCCCTAGAATACATGACGTCATGTCCCAAGAAATTCATGTCATGTCATGTCCTGAGAAATTCATGTCATGTCATGTCGCGAGAAATTCATGTCATATCCCGAGAATTCATGACATGTCATTCCCGAGAAATTCATACCATGTCATGTCCCAAGAGATTCTTGTCATGTCATGTCATGTGCCCTGAAATTCATGTCATGTCATGTCCCGAGAAAGTCTAGTCATGTCATGTCATGTCCCGAGTAAATCATGTCATGTCATGTCCCAAGAGATTCTTGTCATGTCATGTCATGTGCCAAGAAATTCATGTCATGTCATGTCATGTGCCGAGGAAATCATGCCATGTCATGTCCCGAGAATCTATTGTCATGTCATGTCATGTCATTTCCCAAGTAATCATGTCATGCCTTGTCCCGAGAAATTTATGTTGTGTCATGACATGTCCCAAAGAAATTCATCTCCTGTCAACCCAGGGAAATTCATGTCATGTCATGTCCAGAGAAATTCATGCCATGTCATGTCCCGAGAAATTCATGTCATGATATTTCATGTCCAGAGAAAATCATGACATGTCATGTTCCGAGAAATTCATGTCATGTTGTGGCCCCTGAAATTCATATACTGTCATGTCATGTCCCAAGAAATTCATGTCATATCATGTCCTGAGAAATTCATGTCATGTCATGTCGCGGGAAATTCATGTCATATCCCGAGAATTCATGACATGTCATTCCTGAGAATTCATATCATGTCGTGTCCCAAGAGATTCTTGTCAGGTCATGTCATGTGCCATGAAATTCCTGTCATGTCATGTCCCGAGACATTTTTTGTCATGTCATGTCATGTCCGGAGAAAATCATGTCATGTCAGGTCCCGAGAGATTCTTGTCATGTCATGTCATGTCCCGAGTAAATCATGTCATGTCATGTCCCAAGAGATTCTTGTCATGTCATGTCATGTCCTGTGCCAAGACATTCATGTCATGTCATGTCATGTGCCAAGGAATTCATGCCATGTCATGTCCCGAGAATGTATTGTCATGTTACGTCATGTCATGTCCCAAGAAATCATGTCATGACTTGTCCCGATAAACTTATGTCGTGTCATGACATGTCCAAAGAAATTTATGCCATGTCATGTCCCGAGAAATTCATGTCATGTTATGTCATGTAAAGAGAAATTCATGTCATGTCATGTCCCGAGAAATCCATGTCATGTCGTGGCCCCAGAAATACATGTCATATCCTGAGAATTAATGACATGTCATATTCCGAGAAATTTATGTCGTGTCATGTCCCGAGAGATTCTTGTCATGTCATGTCATGTCATGTGCCAAGAAATTCATATCATGTCATGTCCCGAGAAATTCATGTCATGTCATGTCCCTAGAGAGTATTGTCATGTCATGTCACGTCATATGCCGAGAGATTCTGTCATGTCATGTCCCGAGAAATTCATGTCATGTCAGGTACCGAGAAATTCATGTCATGTCATGAGAAATTCATGTCATCCCATGTGCCCATTGATTTATGTCATGTCATGTCCTGAGATATTCATGTCATGTCATGTCCCTAGAGAGTATTGGCATGTCATCTCATGTCATGTGCCGAGAGATTCATGTCATGTCATGTCCCGAAAAATTCTAGGCAAGTCATGTCATGTCATGTCCCCTGAATTTCATGTCATATCTGGAGAATTCATGACATGCCATTCCCGAGAGATTCAATTCATGTCATGTGCCGAGAGATTCTTGCCATGTCATATCATGTCCCAAGAAATTCATGTCATGTCATGTCCCGAGATATTCATGTCATGTCATGTCATATCTCAAGAAATTCATATCATGTCATGTCATGTCCCAAAAAAATCATGTCATGTCATGTCCGGAGAAATTCTTGTCATGTCATGTCATGTCATGTCCCAAGAACTCATGTCATGCCTTGTCCCGAGAAATTCATGTCATGTAATGTCCCAAGAAATTCGTCTCCTGTCACCGCTGGGAAATTGATGTCATGACATGTCCCCAGAAATTCGTATAATGTCATGTCATTTGCCAAGATAATCATGTCATGTCATGTCCCGAGTAATTCATGCCATGTCATGTCCCGAGAAATTCATGTCATGTTATGTCTTGTCCCGCGAAATTCATGCCAAGTCATGTTCCGACAAATCCAAGTTATGTCATGTCCCCAGAAATTCATGTCATATGCCGAGAATTCATGACAATTCATGTTCCGAGAAATTCATGCCATGTCATGTCCCAAGAAATTTATGTCACGTCACGTCCCAAGAAATTCATGTCATATCATGTCATGTCCCGACAAATTCATGTCATGTCATGTCCCGAGAAATTCATGTCATGTCATGTCCTGAGATATTCATGTCGTGGAATGTCCCCAGAAATCTATGTAATGTCATGTCATGTCATGTCCCCAGAATGTGATGTCATATCCCTAGAATTCATGACGTCATGTCCAAAGAAATTTATGTCATGTCATGTCCACAGAAATCTATGTCATGACATGTCATGTCATGTCATGTTCCCAGAAATTTATGTCATGTCATGACTTGTCATATCCCGAGAAATTCATGTCATGTCATGTCATCTCCCGAGAAATTCATGTCATGTCATGTCCCAAGAAATTCATGTCATGTCATGTCCACAGAAATTTTTGTCATGTCATGTCATGTCATGTCAAGTCCCCAGAAATTCGTGTCATATCCAGAGAATTCATGACATGTCATGTCCCGAAAAATCTCATGTCATGTCATGTCCTGAGAAATTCATGTCATGGCATGTCCCCAGAAATCTATGTAATGTCATGTCATGTCATGTCCCCTGAATTTCATGCCGTATCCCTAGAATTCATGACGTCATGTCCCAAGAAATTCATGTCATGTCATGTCCTGAGAAATTCATGTCATGTCATGTCGCGAGAAATTCATGTCATATCCCGAGACTTCATGACATGTCATTCCCGAGAAATTCATACCATGTCATGTCCCAAGAGATTCTTGTCATGTCATGTCATGTGCCATGAAATTCATGTCATGTCATGTCCCGAGAAATTCGTGTCATGTCATGTCATGTCCCGAGTAAATCATGTCATGTCATGTCCCAAGAGATTCTTGTCATGTCATGTCATGTCCTGTGCCAAGACATTCATGTCATGTCATGTCATGTGCCGAGGAATTCATGCCATGTCATGTCCCGAGAATGTATTGTCATGTTACATCATGTCATGTCCCAAGAAATCATGTCATGACTTGTCCCGATAAACTTATGTCGTGTCATGACATGTCCCAAGAAATTCATCTCCTGTCAACCCAGAGAAATTCATGCCATGTCATGTCCCAAGAAATTCATGTCATGTTATGTCAGGTAAAGAGAAATTCATGTCATATCTTGTCCCGAGAAATCCATGTCATGTCGTGGCCCCAGAAATTCATGTCATATCCTGAGAATTAATGACATGTCATATCCCGAGAAATTTATGTCGTGTCATGTCCCGAGAGATTCTTGTCATGTCATGTCATGTAATGTGCCAAGAAATTCATATCATGTCATGTCCCGAGAAATTCATGTCATGTCATGTCCCTAGAGAGTATTGTCATGTCATGTCACGTCATATGCCGAGAGATTCTGTCATGTCACGTCCCGAGAAATTCATGTCATGTCAGGTACCGAGAAATTCATGTCATGTCATGAGAAATTCATGTCATCTCATGTGCCCATTGATTTATGTCATGTCATGTCCTGAGAAATTCATGTCATGTCATGTCCCTAGAGAGTATTGTCATGTCATGTCATGTCATGATCCGAAAGATTCATGTCATGTCATGTCCCGAGATATTCTAGTCATGTCATGTCATGTCCTTAGAACTCCGTTCATGCCTTGTCCCGTGAAATTCATGTCATGTCATGTGCCAAGATATTCATGTCCTGTCAACCCTGAGAAATTCATGTCTTGTCATGTCCAGATAAATTCATGTCATGTCATGTCCCCAGAAATTCATATACTGTCATGTCATTTGCCAAGAAAATCATTTCATGTCATGTCCCGAGAAATCCATGCCATGGCATGTCCCGGGAAATTCATGTCATGTCATTTCATGTCCTGAGAAATTCATGCCATGGCATATCCTGAGTAACTCATCTCACGTCATGTCTTGTCCAGTGAAATTCATGTCATGTCATGTCCCGAGAAATCTATGTTATGTCATGTCCCCAGAACTTCGTTTCATATCCCGAGAATTCATGACATGTCATGTCCCAAAAAAAACTCATGTCATGTCATGTCCTGAGAAATTCATGTCATGTCATGTCCCCAGAAATCTATGTAATGTCATGTCATGTCATGTCCCCAGAAATTCATGTCATATCCCTAGAATACATGACGTCATGTCCCAAGAAATTCATGTCATGTCATGTCCTGAGAAATTCATGTCATGTCATGTCGCGAGAAATTCATGTCATATCCCGAGAATTCATGACATGTCATTCCCGAGAAATTCATACCATGTCATGTCCCAAGAGATTCTTGTCATGTCATGTCATGTGCCCTGAAATTCATGTCATGTCATGTCCCGAGAAAGTCTAGTCATGTCATGTCATGTCCCGAGTAAATCATGTCATGTCATGTCCCAAGAGATTCTTGTCATGTCATGTCATGTGCCAAGAAATTCATGTCATGTCATGTCATGTGCCGAGGAAATCATGCCATGTCATGTCCCGAGAATCTATTGTCATGTCATGTCATGTCATTTCCCAAGTAATCATGTCATGCCTTGTCCCGAGAAATTTATGTTGTGTCATGACATGTCCCAAAGAAATTCATCTCCTGTCAACCCAGGGAAATTCATGTCATGTCATGTCCAGAGAAATTCATGCCATGTCATGTCCCGAGAAATTCATGTCATGATATTTCATGTCCAGAGAAAATCATGACATGTCATGTTCCGAGAAATTCATGTCATGTTGTGGCCCCTGAAATTCATATACTGTCATGTCATGTCCCAAGAAATTCATGTCATATCATGTCCTGAGAAATTCATGTCATGTCATGTCGCGGGAAATTCATGTCATATCCCGAGAATTCATGACATGTCATTCCTGAGAATTCATATCATGTCGTGTCCCAAGAGATTCTTGTCAGGTCATGTCATGTGCCATGAAATTCCTGTCATGTCATGTCCCGAGACATTTTTTGTCATGTCATGTCATGTCCGGAGAAAATCATGTCATGTCAGGTCCCGAGAGATTCTTGTCATGTCATGTCATGTCCCGAGTAAATCATGTCATGTCATGTCCCAAGAGATTCTTGTCATGTCATGTCATGTCCTGTGCCAAGACATTCATGTCATGTCATGTCATGTGCCAAGGAATTCATGCCATGTCATGTCCCGAGAATGTATTGTCATGTTACGTCATGTCATGTCCCAAGAAATCATGTCATGACTTGTCCCGATAAACTTATGTCGTGTCATGACATGTCCAAAGAAATTTATGCCATGTCATGTCCCGAGAAATTCATGTCATGTTATGTCATGTAAAGAGAAATTCATGTCATGTCATGTCCCGAGAAATCCATGTCATGTCGTGGCCCCAGAAATACATGTCATATCCTGAGAATTAATGACATGTCATATTCCGAGAAATTTATGTCGTGTCATGTCCCGAGAGATTCTTGTCATGTCATGTCATGTCATGTCCAAGAAATTCATCTCCTGTCACCGCTGGGAAATTGATGTCATGTCATGTCCCCAGAAATTCGTATAATGTCATGTCATTTGCCAAGAAAATAATGTCATGACATGTCCCGAGAAATTCATGTCATGTCAGGTACCGAGAAATTCATGTCATGTCATGAGAAATTCATGTCATTTCATGTGCCCATTGATTTATGTCATGTCATGTCCTGAGATATTCATGTCATGTCATGTCCCTAGAGAGTATTGTCATGTCATCTCATGTCATGTGCCGAGAGATTCATGTCATGTCATGTCCTGAAAAATTCTAGGCATGTCATGTCATGTCATATCCCCTGAATTTCATGTCATATCTGGAGAATTCATGACATGCCATTCCCGAGAAATTCAATTCTTGTCATGTGCCGAGAGATTCTTGCCATTTCATGTCATGTCCCAAGAAATTCATGTCATGTCATGTCCCGAGATATGCATTTCATGTCATGTCATATCTCAAGAAATTATTATCATGTCATGTCATGTCCCGAAAAAATCATGTCATGTCATGTCCGGAGAAATTCTTGTCATGTCATGTCATGTCATGTCCCAAGAACTCATGTCATGCCTTGTCCCGAGAAATTCATGTCATGTAATGTCCCAAGAAATTCGTCTCCTGTCACCGCTGGGAAATTGATGTCATGACATGTCCCCAGAAATTCATATCATGTCATGTCATTTGCCAAGATAATCATGTCATGTCATGTCCCGAGTAATTCATGCCATGTCATGTCCCGAGAAATTCATGTCATGTTATGTCTTGTCCCGCGAAATTCATGCCAAGTCATGTTCCGACAAATCCAAGTTATGTCATGTCCCCAGAAATTCATGTCATATGCCGAGAATTCATGACAATTCATGTTCCGAGAAATTCATGCCATGTCATGTCCCAAGAAATTTATGTCACGTCACGTCCCAAGAAATTCATGTCATATCATGTCATGTCCCGACAAATTCATGTCATGTCATGTCCCGAGAAATTCATGTCATGTCATGTCCTGAGATATTCATGTCGTGGAATGTCCCCAGAAATCTATGTAATGTCATGTCATGTCATGTCCCCAGAATGTGATGTCATATCCCTAGAATTCATGACGTCATGTCCAAAGAAATTTATGTCATGTCATGTCCACAGAAATCTATGTCATGACATGTCATGTCATGTCATGTTCCCAGAAATTTATGTCATGTCATGACTTGTCATATCCCGAGAAATTCATGTCATGTCATGTCATCTCCCGAGAAATTCATGTCATGTCATGTCCCAAGAAATTCATGTCATGTCATGTCCACAGAAATTTTTGTCATGTCATGTCATGTCATGTCAAGTCCCCAGAAATTCGTGTCATATCCAGAGAATTCATGACATGTCATGTCCCGAAAAATCTCATGTCATGTCATGTCCTGAGAAATTCATGTCATGGCATGTCCCCAGAAATCTATGTAATGTCATGTCATGTCATGTCCCCTGAATTTCATGCCGTATCCCTAGAATTCATGACGTCATGTCCCAAGAAATTCATGTCATGTCATGTCCTGAGAAATTCATGTCATGTCATGTCGCGAGAAATTCATGTCATATCCCGAGACTTCATGACATGTCATTCCCGAGAAATTCATACCATGTCATGTCCCAAGAGATTCTTGTCATGTCATGTCATGTGCCATGAAATTCATGTCATGTCATGTCCCGAGAAATTCGTGTCATGTCATGTCATGTCCCGAGTAAATCATGTCATGTCATGTCCCAAGAGATTCTTGTCATGTCATGTCATGTCCTGTGCCAAGACATTCATGTCATGTCATGTCATGTGCCGAGGAATTCATGCCATGTCATGTCCCGAGAATGTATTGTCATGTTACATCATGTCATGTCCCAAGAAATCATGTCATGACTTGTCCCGATAAACTTATGTCGTGTCATGACATGTCCCAAGAAATTCATCTCCTGTCAACCCAGAGAAATTCATGCCATGTCATGTCCCAAGAAATTCATGTCATGTTATGTCAGGTAAAGAGAAATTCATGTCATATCTTGTCCCGAGAAATCCATGTCATGTCGTGGCCCCAGAAATTCATGTCATATCCTGAGAATTAATGACATGTCATATCCCGAGAAATTTATGTCGTGTCATGTCCCGAGAGATTCTTGTCATGTCATGTCATGTAATGTGCCAAGAAATTCATATCATGTCATGTCCCGAGAAATTCATGTCATGTCATGTCCCTAGAGAGTATTGTCATGTCATGTCACGTCATATGCCGAGAGATTCTGTCATGTCACGTCCCGAGAAATTCATGTCATGTCAGGTACCGAGAAATTCATGTCATGTCATGAGAAATTCATGTCATCTCATGTGCCCATTGATTTATGTCATGTCATGTCCTGAGAAATTCATGTCATGTCATGTCCCTAGAGAGTATTGTCATGTCATGTCATGTCATGATCCGAAAGATTCATGTCATGTCATGTCCCGAGATATTCTAGTCATGTCATGTCATGTCCTTAGAACTCCGTTCATGCCTTGTCCCGTGAAATTCATGTCATGTCATGTGCCAAGATATTCATGTCCTGTCAACCCTGAGAAATTCATGTCTTGTCATGTCCAGATAAATTCATGTCATGTCATGTCCCCAG
Source organism: Carcharodon carcharias (assembly GCF_017639515.1). Classification (NCBI taxonomy): domain Eukaryota; kingdom Metazoa; phylum Chordata; class Chondrichthyes; order Lamniformes; family Lamnidae; genus Carcharodon; species Carcharodon carcharias. The sequence continues at coordinate 1,137,544 of NC_054500.1, forward strand.
AAATTCATATACTGTCATGTCATTTGCCAAGAAAATCATTTCATGTCATGTCCCGAGAAATCCATGCCATGGCATGTCCCGGGAAATTCATGTCATGTCATTTCATGTCCCGAGAAATTCATGCCATGGCATATCCCGAGTAACTCATCTCACGTCATGTCTTGTCCAGTGAAATTCATGTCATGTCATGTCCCGAGAAATCTATGTTATGTCATGTCCCCAGAACTTCGTTTCATATCCCGAGAATTCATGACATGTCATGTCCCAAAAAAAACTCATGTCATGTCATGTCCTGAGAAATTCATGTCATGTCATGTCCCCAGAAATCTATGTAATGTCATGTCATGTCATGTCCCCAGAAATTCATGTCATATCCCTAGAATACATGACGTCATGTCCCAAGAAATTCATGTCATGTCATGTCCTGAGAAATTCATGTCATGTCATGTCGCGAGAAATTCATGTCATATCCCGAGAATTCATGACATGTCATTCCCGAGAAATTCATACCATGTCATGTCCCAAGAGATTCTTGTCATGTCATGTCATGTGCCCTGAAATTCATGTCATGTCATGTCCCGAGAAAGTCTAGTCATGTCATGTCATGTCCCGAGTAAATCATGTCATGTCATGTCCCAAGAGATTCTTGTCATGTCATGTCATGTGCCAAGAAATTCATGTCATGTCATGTCATGTGCCGAGGAAATCATGCCATGTCATGTCCCGAGAATCTATTGTCATGTCATGTCATGTCATTTCCCAAGTAATCATGTCATGCCTTGTCCCGAGAAATTTATGTTGTGTCATGACATGTCCCAAAGAAATTCATCTCCTGTCAACCCAGGGAAATTCATGTCATGTCATGTCCAGAGAAATTCATGCCATGTCATGTCCCGAGAAATTCATGTCATGATATTTCATGTCCAGAGAAAATCATGACATGTCATGTTCCGAGAAATTCATGTCATGTTGTGGCCCCTGAAATTCATATACTGTCATGTCATGTCCCAAGAAATTCATGTCATATCATGTCCTGAGAAATTCATGTCATGTCATGTCGCGGGAAATTCATGTCATATCCCGAGAATTCATGACATGTCATTCCTGAGAATTCATATCATGTCGTGTCCCAAGAGATTCTTGTCAGGTCATGTCATGTGCCATGAAATTCCTGTCATGTCATGTCCCGAGACATTTTTTGTCATGTCATGTCATGTCCGGAGAAAATCATGTCATGTCAGGTCCCGAGAGATTCTTGTCATGTCATGTCATGTCCCGAGTAAATCATGTCATGTCATGTCCCAAGAGATTCTTGTCATGTCATGTCATGTCCTGTGCCAAGACATTCATGTCATGTCATGTCATGTGCCAAGGAATTCATGCCATGTCATGTCCCGAGAATGTATTGTCATGTTACGTCATGTCATGTCCCAAGAAATCATGTCATGACTTGTCCCGATAAACTTATGTCGTGTCATGACATGTCCAAAGAAATTTATGCCATGTCATGTCCCGAGAAATTCATGTCATGTTATGTCATGTAAAGAGAAATTCATGTCATGTCATGTCCCGAGAAATCCATGTCATGTCGTGGCCCCAGAAATTCATGTCATATCCTGAGAATTAATGACATGTCATATTCCGAGAAATTTATGTCGTGTCATGTCCCGAGAGATTCTTGTCATGTCATGTCATGTCATGTGCCAAGAAATTCATATCATGTCATGTCCCGAGAAATTCATGTCATGTCATGTCCCTAGAGAGTATTGTCATGTCATGTCACGTCATATGCCGAGAGATTCTGTCATGTCATGTCCCGAGAAATTCATGTCATGTCAGGTACCGAGAAATTCATGTCATGTCATGAGAAATTCATGTCATCCCATGTGCCCATTGATTTATGTCATGTCATGTCCTGAGATATTCATGTCATGTCATGTCCCTAGAGAGTATTGGCATGTCATCTCATGTCATGTGCCGAGAGATTCATGTCATGTCATGTCCCGAAAAATTCTAGGCAAGTCATGTCATGTCATGTCCCCTGAATTTCATGTCATATCTGGAGAATTCATGACATGCCATTCCCGAGAGATTCAATTCATGTCATGTGCCGAGAGATTCTTGCCATGTCATATCATGTCCCAAGAAATTCATGTCATGTCATGTCCCGAGATATTCATGTCATGTCATGTCATATCTCAAGAAATTCATATCATGTCATGTCATGTCCCAAAAAAATCATGTCATGTCATGTCCGGAGAATTTCTTGTCATGTCATGTCATGTCATGTCCCAAGAACTCATGTCATGCCTTGTCCCGAGAAATTCATGTCATGTAATGTCCCAAGAAATTCATCTCCTGTCACCGCTGGGAAATTGATGTCATGTCATGTCCCCAGAAATTCGTATAATGTCATGTCATTTGCCAAGAAAATAATGTCATGACATGTCCCGAGAAATTCATGTCATGTCAGGTACCGAGAAATTCATGTCATGTCATGAGAAATTCATGTCATTTCATGTGCCCATTGATTTATGTCATGTCATGTCCTGAGATATTCATGTCATGTCATGTCCCTAGAGAGTATTGTCATGTCATCTCATGTCATGTGCCGAGAGATTCATGTCATGTCATGTCCTGAAAAATTCTAGGCATGTCATGTCATGTCATATCCCCTGAATTTCATGTCATATCTGGAGAATTCATGACATGCCATTCCCGAGAAATTCAATTCTTGTCATGTGCCGAGAGATTCTTGCCATTTCATGTCATGTCCCAAGAAATTCATGTCATGTCATGTCCCGAGATATGCATTTCATGTCATGTCATATCTCAAGAAATTATTATCATGTCATGTCATGTCCCGAAAAAATCATGTCATGTCATGTCCGGAGAAATTCTTGTCATGTCATGTCATGTCATGTCCCAAGAACTCATGTCATGCCTTGTCCCGAGAAATTCATGTCATGTAATGTCCCAAGAAATTCGTCTCCTGTCACCGCTGGGAAATTGATGTCATGACATGTCCCCAGAAATTCATATCATGTCATGTCATTTGCCAAGATAATCATGTCATGTCATGTCCCGAGTAATTCATGCCATGTCATGTCCCGAGAAATTCATGTCATGTTATGTCTTGTCCCGCGAAATTCATGCCAAGTCATGTTCCGACAAATCCAAGTTATGTCATGTCCCCAGAAATTCATGTCATATGCCGAGAATTCATGACAATTCATGTTCCGAGAAATTCATGCCATGTCATGTCCCAAGAAATTTATGTCACGTCACGTCCCAAGAAATTCATGTCATATCATGTCATGTCCCGACAAATTCATGTCATGTCATGTCCCGAGAAATTCATGTCATGTCATGTCCTGAGATATTCATGTCGTGGAATGTCCCCAGAAATCTATGTAATGTCATGTCATGTCATGTCCCCAGAATGTGATGTCATATCCCTAGAATTCATGACGTCATGTCCAAAGAAATTTATGTCATGTCATGTCCACAGAAATCTATGTCATGACATGTCATGTCATGTCATGTTCCCAGAAATTTATGTCATGTCATGACTTGTCATATCCCGAGAAATTCATGTCATGTCATGTCATCTCCCGAGAAATTCATGTCATGTCATGTCCCAAGAAATTCATGTCATGTCATGTCCACAGAAATTTTTGTCATGTCATGTCATGTCATGTCAAGTCCCCAGAAATTCGTGTCATATCCAGAGAATTCATGACATGTCATGTCCCGAAAAATCTCATGTCATGTCATGTCCTGAGAAATTCATGTCATGGCATGTCCCCAGAAATCTATGTAATGTCATGTCATGTCATGTCCCCTGAATTTCATGCCATATCCCTAGAATTCATGACGTCATGTCCCAAGAAATTCATGTCATGTCATGTCCTGAGAAATTCATGTCATGTCATGTCGCGAGAAATTCATGTCATATCCCGAGACTTCATGACATGTCATTCCCGAGAAATTCATACCATGTCATGTCCCAAGAGATTCTTGTCATGTCATGTCATGTGCCATGAAATTCATGTCATGTCATGTCCCGAGAAATTCGTGTCATGTCATGTCATGTCCCGAGTAAATCATGTCATGTCATGTCCCAAGAGATTCTTGTCATGTCATGTCATGTCCTGTGCCAAGACATTCATGTCATGTCATGTCATGTGCCGAGGAATTCATGCCATGTCATGTCCCGAGAATGTATTGTCATGTTACATCATGTCATGTCCCAAGAAATCATGTCATGACTTGTCCCGATAAACTTATGTCGTGTCATGACATGTCCCAAGAAATTCATCTCCTGTCAACCCAGAGAAATTCATGCCATGTCATGTCCCAAGAAATTCATGTCATGTTATGTCAGGTAAAGAGAAATTCATGTCATATCTTGTCCCGAGAAATCCATGTCATGTCGTGGCCCCAGAAATTCATGTCATATCCTGAGAATTAATGACATGTCATATCCCGAGAAATTTATGTCGTGTCATGTCCCGAGAGATTCTTGTCATGTCATGTCATGTCATGTGCCAAGAAATTCATATCATGTCATGTCCCGAGAAATTCATGTCATGTCATGTCCCTAGAGAGTATTGTCATGTCATGTCACGTCATATGCCGAGAGATTCTGTCATGTCACGTCCCGAGAAATTCATGTCATGTCAGGCACCGAGAAATTCATGTCATGTCATGAGAAATTCATGTCATCTCATGTGCCCATTGATTTATGTCATGTCATGTCCTGAGATATTCATGTCATGTCATGTCCCTAGAGAGTATTGGCATGTCATCTCATGTCATGTGCCGAGAGATTCATGTCATGTCATGTCCCGAAAAATTCTAGGCAAGTCATGTCATGTCATGTCCCCTGAATTTCATGTCATATCTGGAGAATTCATGACATGCCATTCCCGAGAGATTCAATTCATGTCATGTGCCGAGAGATTCTTGCCATGTCATATCATGTCCCAAGAAATTCATGTCATGTCATGTCCCGAGATATTCATGTCATGTCATGTCATATCTCAAGAAATTCATATCATGTCATGTCATGTCCCAAAAAAATCATGTCATGTCATGTCCGGAGAATTTCTTGTCATGTCATGTCATGTCATGTCCCACGATCTCATGTCATGCCTTGTCCCGAGAAATTCATGTCATGTAATGTCCCAAGAAATTCATCTCCTGTCACCGCTGGGAAATTGATGTCATGTCATGTCCCCAGAAATTCATGTCATGTCATGTCATTTGCCAAGAAAATAATGTCATGACATGTCCCGAGAAATTCATGTCATGTCAGGTACCGAGAAATTCATGTCATGTCATGAGAAATTCATGTCATCTCATGAGCCCATTGATTTATGTCATGTCATGTCCTGAGAAATTCATGTCATGTCATGTCGCGGGAAATTCATGTCATATCCCGAGAATTCATGACATGTCATTCCTGAGAATTCATATCATGTCGTGTCCCAAGAGATTCTTGTCATGTCATGTCATGTGCCATGAAATTCCTGTCATGTCATGTCCCGAGACATTTTTTGTCATGTCATCTCATGTTCGGAGAAAATCATGTCATGTCAGGTCCCGAGAGAATCTTGTCATGTCATGTCATGTCATGTCCACAGAAATTAATGTCATGTCATTTCATGTCATGTCATGTCCCTGAAAAACACGTCATATCCCGATAATTCATGATGTGTCATTCCAGATAAATTCATGTCATGTCATGTCCCGAGAGAAACTTTTCATGTCATGTCATGTCATGTGCCAAAAAATTCATATCATGTCATGTCCCGAGTAATTCATTCCATCTCATGTGCCATTAATTTATGTCATGTCATGTCCCGAGTAATTCATGCCATGACATGTCCCGAGAAATTCATGTCATGTTATGTCTTGTCCCGAGAAATTTATGCCATGTCATGTTCCGACAAATCCATGTTATGTCATGTCCCCAGAAATTCATATCATATGCCGAGAATTCATGACAAGTCATGCCCCGAGAAATTCATGTCATGTCATGTGCCGGGAAAATGATGCCATGTCATGTCCCAAGAAATTTATGTCATGTCACGTCCGAAGAAATTCATGTCATATCATGTCATGTCCCGACAAATTCATGTCATGTCATGTCTCGAGAAATTCATGTCATGTCATGTCCACAGACATTTATGTCTTGTCATGTCATGTACCCTGAAATTCATGTCATATCCCGAGAATTCATGACCTGTCATGTCCCAAGAAGTTCATGTTATGTCATGTCCTGAGAAATTCATGTCATTTCATGTCATGAGAAATTCATGTCATATCCAGAGAATTCATGACGTGTCATTCCAGGGATACTCAGGTCATGTCATGTCCCGAGAGATTCTTGTCATGTCATGTCATTTCATGTGCCAAGCAATTCATGTCATGTCATGTCCCCAGAAATTCATATACTGTCATGTCATGTCCCAAGAAATTCATGCCATGGCATGTCCCGAGAAATTCATGTCATGTCATGTCTTGTCCAGAGAAATTCATGTCATGTCATGTCCCGAGAAATCTATGTTATGTCATGTCCACAGAAATAGGTTTCATACCCCGAGAATTCATGACATGTCATGTCCCAAAAAAACTCATGTCATGTCACGTCCTGAGAAATTCATGTCATGTCATGTCCCCAGAAATCTATGTAATGTCATGTCATGTCATGTCCCCTGAAATTCATGTCCTCTCGCTAGAATTCATGATGTCATGTCCCAGGAAATTCATCTCATGTCATGTCCAGAGAAATTCATGTCATGTCATGTCGCGGGATATTCATGTCATATCCCAAGAATTCATGACATGTCATTCCTGAGAATTCATATCATGTCATGTCCCAAGAGATTCTTGTCATGTCATGTCATGTGCCATGAAATTCCTGTCATGTCACGTCCCGAGAAATTTTTTGTCATGTCATGTCATGTCCGGAGAAAATCATGTCATGTCAGCTCACGAGAGATTCTTGTCATCTCATGTCATGTCATGTGCCAAGAAATTCATGTCATGTCATGTCCACAGAAATTTATGTCATGTCATTTCATGTCATGTCATGTCCCCTGAAATCACGTCATATCCCGAGAATTCAGGACGTGTCATTACAGAGAAATTCATGTCATGTCATGTCCCGAGAGAAACTTTTCATGTCATGTCATGTCATGTGCCAAGAAATTCATATCATGTCATGTCCCGAGAAATTCATGTCATCTCATGTGCCATTAATTTATGTCATGTCATGTCCGGGGAAATTCATGTCATGTCATGTCCCTAGGTAGTATTGTCATGGCATGTCATGTCATTTGCTGAGAGATTCATGTCATGTCATGTCCCAAGAAATTCAAGTCATGTCATGTCCCGAGAAATTCATGTCATGTCACGAGAAATTCATGTCATCTCATGTGCCCATTGATTTATGTCATGTCATGTCCTGAGAAATTCATGTCATGTCATGTCCCTAGAGAGTATTGTCATGTCATGTCATGTCATGATCCGAAAGATGCATGTCATGTCATGGCCCGAGATATTCTAGTCATGTCATGTCATGTCATGTCCCAAGAACTCAGGTCATGCCTTGTCCCGAGAAATTCATGTCGTGTCATGTCTTGTGCCAAGATATTCATGTCATGTCAACCCTGAGAAATTCATGTCTTGTCATGTCCAGATAAATTCATGTCATGTCCCCAGAAATTCATATACTGTCATGTCATTTGCCAAGAAAATCATTTCATGTCTTGTCCCGAGAAATTCATGCCATGGCATGTCCCGAGAAATTCATGTCATGTCATTTCATGTCCCGAGATATTCATACCATGGCATGTCCGAGAAATTCATCTCATGTCATGTCTTGTCCAGAGAAGTTCATGTCATTTCATGTCCCGAGAAATCTATGTTATGTCATGTACCCAGAAATTCGTGTAATATCCCAAGAATTCATGACATGTCATGTCCCAAGAAATTCATGTCATGTCATGTCCTGAGAAATTCATGTCATGTCATGTCGTGAGAAATTCATGTCATATCCAGAGAATTCATGACGTGTCATTCCAGAGAAACTCATGTCATGTCATGTCCTGAGAGATTCTTGTCATGTCATGTCATTTCATGTGCCAAGAAATTCATGTCATGTCATGTCCCCAGAAATTCATATACTGTCATGTCATGTCCCAAGAAATTCATGTCATATCATGTCCTGAGAAATTCATGTCATGTCATGTCGCGGGAAATTCATGTCATATCCCGAGAATTCATGAAATGTCATTCCTGAGAATTCATATCATGTTGTGTCCCAAGAGATTCTTGTCAGGTCATGTCATGTGCCATGAAATTCCTGTCATGTCATGTCCCGAGAAATTTTTTGTCATGTCATGTCATGTCCGGAGAAAATCATGTCATGTCAGGTCCCGAGAGATTCTTGTCATGTCATGTCATGTCATGTGCCAAGAAATTCATGTCATGTCATGTCCACAGAAATTTATTTCATGTCATTTCATGTCATGTCATGTCCCCGGAAATTCACGTCATATCCCGAGAATTCATGACGTGTCATTACAGAGAAATTCATGTCATGTCATGTCCCGAGAGAAAATTTCCATGTCATGTCATGTCATGTGCCAAGAAATTCATATCATGTCATGTCCCGAGAAATTCATGTCATCTCATGTGCCACTAATTTATGTCATGTCATGTCCTGAGAAATTCATGTCATGTCACGAGAAATTCATGTCATCTCATGTGCCCATTGATTTATGTCACGTTATGTCCTGAGAAATTCATGTCATGTCATGTCCCGAGAAATTCATGTCATGTCATGTCCCGAGAAATTCATGTCATGTCACGAGAAATTCATGTCATCTCATGTGCCCATTGATTTATGTCATGTCATGTCCTGAGAAATTCATGTCATGTCATGTCCCTAGAGAGTATTGTCATGTCATGTCATGTCATGATCCGAAAGATTTATGTCATGTCATGTCCCGAGATATTCTAGTCATGTCATGTCATGTCCTTAGAACTCCGTTCATGCCTTGTCCCGTGAAATTCATGTCATGTCATGTGCCAAGATATTCATGTCCTGTCAACCCTGAGAAATTCATGTCTTGTCATGTCCAGATAAATTCATGTCATGTCATGTCCCCAGAAATTCATATACTGTCATGTCATTTGCCAAGAAAATCATTTCATGTCATGTCCCGAGAAATCCATGCCATGGCATGTCCCGGGAAATTCATGTCATGTCATTTCATGTCCCGAGAAATTCATGCCATGGCATATCCCGAGTAACTCATCTCACGTCATGTCTTGTCCAGTGAAATTCATGTCATGTCATGTCCCGAGAAATCTATGTTATGTCATGTCCCCAGAACTTCGTTTCATATCCCGAGAATTCATGACATGTCATGTCCCAAAAAAACTCATGTCATGTCATGTCCTGAGAAATTCATTTCATGTCATGTCCCCAGAAATCTATGTAATGTCATGTCATGTCATGTCCCGAGAAATTCATGTCATATCCCTAGAATACATGACGTCATGTCCCAAGAAATTCATGTCATGTCATGTCCTGAGAAATTCATGTCATGTCATGTCGCGAGAAATTCATGTCATATCCTGAGAATTCATGACATGTCATTCCCGAGAAATTCATACCATGTCATGTCCCAAGAGATTCTTGTCATGTCATGTCATGTGCCCTGAAATTCATGTCATGTCATGCCCCGAGAAAGTCTAGTCATGTCATGTCATGTCCCGAGTAAATCATGTCATGTCATGTCCCAAGAGATTCTTGTCATGTCATGTCATGTGCCAAGAAATTCATGTCATGTCATGTCATGTGCCGAGGAAATCATGCCATGTCATGTCCCGAGAATCTATTGTCATGTCATGTCATGTCATTTCCCAAGTAATCATGTCATGCCTTGTCCCGAGAAATTTATGTTGTGTCATGACATGTCCCAAAGAAATTCATCTCCTGTCAACCCAGGGAAATTCATGTCATGTCATGTCCAGAGAAATTCATGCCATGTCATGTCCCGAGAAATTCATGTCATGATATTTCATGTCCAGAGAAAATCATGACATGTCATGTTCCGAGAAATTCATGTCATGTTGTGGCCCCTGAAATTCATATACTGTCATGTCATGTCCCAAGAAATTCATGTCATATCATGTCCTGAGAAATTCATGTCATGTCATGTCGCGGGAAATTCATGTCATATCCCGAGAATTCATGACATGTCATTCCTGAGAATTCATATCATGTCGTGTCCCAAGAGATTCTTGTCAGGTCATGTCATGTGCCATGAAATTCCTGTCATGTCATGTCCCGAGACATTTTTTGTCATGTCATGTCATGTCCGGAGAAAATCATGTTATGTCAGATCCCGAGAGATTCTTGTCATGTCATGTCATGTCCCGAGTAAATCATGTCATGTCATGTCCCAAGAGATTCTTGTCATGTCATGTCATGTCCTGTGCCAAGACATTCATGTCATGTCATGTCATGTGCCAAGGAATTCATGCCATGTCATGTCCCGAGAATGTATTGTCATGTTACGTCATGTCATGTCCCAAGAAATCATGTCATGACTTGTCCCGATAAACTTACGTCGTGTCATGACATGTCCAAAGAAATTCATGCCATGTCATGTCCCGAGAAATTCATGTCATGTTATGTCATGTAAAGAGAAATTCATGTCATGTCATGTCCCGAGAAATCCATGTCATGTCGTGGCCCCAGAAATTCATGTCATATCCTGAGAATTAATGACATGTCATATCCCGAGAAATTTATGTCGTGTCATGTCCCGAGAGATTCTTGTCATGTCATGTCATGTAATGTGCCAAGAAATTCATATCATGTCATGTCCCGAGAAATTCATGTCATGTCAAGTCCCTAGAGAGTATTGTCATGTCATGTCACGTCATATGCCGAGAGATTCTGTCATGTCATGTCCCGAGAAATTCATGTCATGTCAGGTACCGAGAAATTCATGTCATGTCATGAGAAATTCATGTCATCCCATGTGCCCATTGATTTATGTTATGTCATGTCCTGAGATATTCATGTCATGTCATGTCCCTAGAGAGTATTGGCATGTCATCTCATGTCATGTGCCGAGAGATTCATGTCATGTCATGTCCCGAAAAATTCTAGGCAAGTCATGTCATGTCATGTCCCCTGAATTTCATGTCATATCTGGAGAATTCATGACATGCCATTCCCGAGAGATTCAATTCATGTCATGTGCCGAGAGATTCTTGCTATGTCATATCATGTCCCAAGAAATTCATGTCATGTCATGTCCCGAGATATTCATGTCATGTCATGTCATATCTCAAGAAATTCATATCATGTCATGTCATGTCCCAAAAAAATCATGTCATGTCATATCCGGAGAATTTCTTGTCATGTCATGTCATGTCATGTCCCAAGAACTCATGTCATGCCTTGTCCCGAGAAATTCATGTCATGTAATGTCCCAAGAAATTCATCTCCTGTCACCGCTGGGAAATTGATGTCATGTCATGTCCCCAGAAATTCATATCATGTCATGTCATTTGCCAAGAAAATAATGTCATGACATGTCCCGAGAAATTCATGTCATGTAAGGTACCGAGAAATTCATGTCATGTCATGAGAAATTCATGTCATCTCATGTGCCCATTAATTTATGTCATGTCATGTCCTGAGATATTCATGTCATGTCATGTCCCTAGAGAGTATTGTCATGTCATCTCATGTCATGTGCCGAGAGATTCATGTCATGTCATGTCCTGAAAAATTCTAGACATGTCATGTCATGTCATATCCCCTGAATTTCATGTCATATCTGGAGAATTCATGACATGCCATTCCCGAGAAATTCAATTCTTGTCATGTGCCGAGAGATTCTTGCCATGTCATGTCATGTCCCAAGAAATTCATGTCATGTCATGTCCCGAGATATGCATTTCATGTCATGTCATATCTCAAGAAATTCATATCATGTCATGTCATGTCCCGAAAAAATCATGTCATGTCATGTCCGGAGAAATTCTTGTCATGTCATGTCATGTCATGTCCCAAGAACTCATGTCATGCCTTGTCCCGAGAAATTCATGTCATGTCATGTCCCGAGAAATTCATGTCATGTCAGGTCCACAGACATTTATGTCTTGTCATGTCATGTACCCTGAAATTCATGTCATGTCCCGAGAAATTCATGTCATGTTATGTCTTGTCCCAAGAAATTCATGTCATGTCATGTCCTGAGAAAGTCATGTCATGTCATGTCGTGAGAAATTCATGTCATATCCAGAGAATTCATGACGTGTCATTCCAGGGATACTCATGTCATGTCATGTCCCGAGAGATTCTTGTCATGTCATGTCATTTCATGTGCCAAGAAATTCATGTCATGTCATGTCCCCAGAAATTCATATACTGCCATGTCATGTCCCAAGAAATTCATGCCATGGCATGTCCTGAGAAATTCATGTCATGTCATGTCTTGTCCAGAGAAATTCATGTCATGTCATGTCCCGAGAAATCTATGTTATGTCATGTCCCCAGAAATACATTTCATATCCCGAGAATTCATGACATGTCATGTCCCGGGAAAACTTCTGTCATGTCACGTCCTGAGAAATTCATGTCATGTCATGTCCCCAGAAATCTATGTAATGTCATGTCATGTCATGTCCCCTGAAATGCATGTCCTCTCGCTAGAATTCATGACGTCATGTCCCAGGAAATTCATCTCATGTCATGTCCAGAGAAATTCATGTCATGTCATGTCGCGGGAACTTCATGTCATATCCCGAGAATTCATGACATGTCATTCCCGAGAATTCATATCATGTCATGTCCCAAGAGATTCTTGTCATGTCATGTCATGTGCCATGAAATTCCTGTCATGTCATGTCCCGAGAAATTCATTTCATATCATGTCATGTCATTTGATGTCATGTCATGTCCCCTGAAATTCACGTCTTATCCCGAGAATTCATGACGTATCATTACAGAAAAATTCATGTCATGTCATGTCCCGAGAGAAGCTTTTCATGTCATGTTATGTCATGTGCCAAGAAATTCACATCATGTCATGTCCCGAGAAATTCATGTCATCTCATGTGCCATTAATTTATGTCATGTCATGTCCTGGGAAATTCATGACATATCAGGTCTCTAGAGGGTATTGTCATGGCATGTCATGTCATTTGCCGAGAGATTCATGTCATCTCATGTCCCGAGAAATTCATGTCATGTCATGTCCCGAGAAATTCATGTCATGTCACGAGAAATTCATGTCATCTCATGTGCCCATTGATTTATGCCATGTCATGTCCTGAGAAATTCATGTCATGTCTTGTCCCTAGAGAGTATTGTCATGTCATGTCATGTCATGTCCCAAATACTCAGGTCATGTCCTGTCCTGAGAAATTCATGTCATGTCATGTCATGTGCCAAGATATTCATGTCCTGTCAACCCTGAGAAATTCATGTCTTGTCATGTCCAGATAAATTCATGTCATGTCATGTCCCCAGAAAATCATATACTGTCATGTCATTTGCCAAGAAAATCATTTCATGTCATGTCCCGAGAAATTCATGCCATGGCATGTCCCAAGAAATTCATGTCATGTCATTTCATGTCCCGAGAAATTCATGCCATGGCATGTCCCGAGAAATTCATCTCATGTCATGTCTTGTCCAGAGAAATCTATGTTATGTCATGTCCCCAGAAATTCGTGTAATATCCCGAGAATTCGTGACCTGCCATGTCCCAAGAAATTCATGTCATGTCATGTCCTGAGTAAATCATGCCATGTCATGTCGTGAGAAATTCATGTCATATCCAGAGAATTCATGACGTGTCATTCCAGAGAAACTCATGTCATGTCATGTCCCGAGAGATTCTTGTCATGTCATGTCATTTCATGTGCCAAGAAATTCATGCCATGTCATGTCCCGAGAGAAACTTTTCATGTCATGTCATGTCATGTGCCAAGAAATTAACATCATGTCATGTCCCGAGAAATTCATGTCATCTCATGTCCCATTAATTTATGTCATGTCATGTCCTGGGAAATTCATGTCATGTCATGTCCCTTGAGGGGATTGTCATGGCATGTCATGTCATTTGCCGAGAGATTCATGTCATGTCATGTCCCGAGAAATTCATGTCATGTCATGTCCCGAAAAATTCATGTCATGTCACGAGAAATTCATGTCATCTCATGTGCCCATTGATTTATGTCATGTCATGTCCTGAGAAATTCATTGTATGTCATGTCCCTAGAGAGTATTGTCATGTCATGTCATGTCATGATCTGAAAGAATCATGTCATGTCATGTCCCGAGATACTCTAGTCATGTCATGTTATGTCATGTCCCAAGAAATCAGGTCATGCCTTGTCCCGAGAAATTTATGTCATGTCATGTCATGTGCCAAGATATTCATGTCCTGTCAACCCTGAGAAATTCATGTCTTGTCATGTCCAGATAAATTCAGGTCATGTCATGTCCACAGAAAATCATATACTGTCATGTCATTTGCCAAGAAAATCATTTCATTTCATGTCCCGAGAAATTCATGCCTTGGCATGTCCTGAGAAATTCATGTCATGTCATTTCATGTCCCGAGAAATTCATGCCATGGCACGTCCCGAGAAATTCATCTCATGTCATGTCTTGTCCAGAGAAATCTATGTTATGTCATGTCCCCAGAAATTCGTGTAATATCCCGAGAATTCGTGACCTGCCATGTCCCAAGAAATTCATGTCATGTCATGTCCTGAGAAAATCATGCCATGTCATGTCGTGAGAAATTCATGTCATATCCAGAGAATTCATGACGTGTCATTCCAGAGAAACTCATGTCATGTCATGTCCCGAGAGATTCTTGTCATGTCATGTCATTTCATGTGCCAAGAAATTCATGTCATGTCATGTCCCGAGAGAAACTTTTCATGTCATGTCATGTCATGTGCCAAGAAATTAACATCATGTCATGTCCCGAGAAATTCATGTCATCTCATGTCCCATTAATTTATGTCATGTCATGTCCTGGGAAATTCATGTCATGTCATGTCACTAGAGGGGATTGTCATGGCATGTCATGTCATTTGCCGAGAGATTCATGTCATGTCATGTCCCGAGAAATTCATGTCATGTCATGTCCCGAAAGATTCATGTCATGTCACGAGAAATTCATGTCATCTCATGTGCCCATTGATTTATGTCATGTCATGTCCTGAGAAATTCATGTCATGTCATGTCCCTAGAGAGTATTGTCATGTCATGTCATGTCATGATCCGAAAGATTCATGTCATGTCATGTCCCGAGATACTCTAGTCATGTCATGTTATGTCACGTCCCAAGAACTCAAGTCATGCCTTGTCCCGAGAAATTTATGTCATGTCATGTCATGTGCCAAGATATTCATGTCCTGTCAACCCTGAGAAATTCATGTCTTGTCATGTCCAGATAAATTCATGTCATGTCATGTCCACAGAAAATCATATACTGTCATGTCATTTGCCAAGAAAATCATTTCATGTCATGTCCCGAGAAATTCATGCCTTGGCATGTCCCGAGAAATTCATGTCATGGCATTTCATGTCCCGAGAAATTCATGCCATGGCACGTCCCGAGAAATTCATCTCATGTCATGTCTTGTCCAGAGAAATCTATGTTATGTCATGTCCCCAGAAATTCGTGTAATATCCCGAGAATTCATGACCTGCCATGTCCCAAGAAATTCATGTCATGTCATGTCCTGAGAAAATCATGTCATGTCATGCAGTGAGAAATTCATGTCATATCCTGAGAATTCATGACGTGTCATTCCAGAGACACTCATGCCATGTCATGTCCCGAGGGATTCTTGTCATGTCATGTCATTTCATGTGCCAAGAAATTCATGTCATGTCATGTCCCCAGAAATTCTTATACTGTCATGTCATGTCCCAAGAAATTCATGCCATGGCATGTCCCGAGAAATTCATGTCATGTCATGTCTTGTCCAGAGAAATTCATGTCATGTCATTTCATGTCCCGAGAAGTTCATGCCATGGCATGTCCCGAGAAATTCATCTCACGTCATGTCTTGTCCAGTGAAATTCATGTCATGTCATGTCCCCAAAAATCTATGTTCTGTCATGTCCCCAGAACTTCGTTTCATATCCCGAGAATTCATGACATGTCATGTCCCGAAAAAACTCATGTCATGTCATGTTCTGAGAAATTCATGTCATGTCATGTCCCCAGAAATCTATCTAATGTCATGTCATGTCATGTCCTGAGAAATTCTTGTCATATCCGGAGAACTCATGACATGTCATTCCCGAGAAATTCATATCATGTCATGTCCCAAGAGATTCTTCTCATGTCATGTCATGTGCCATGAAATTCATGTCATGTCATGTCCCGAGAATTTCATGTCATGTCATTTCATGTCCCGAGAAATTCATGCCATGGCACGTCCCGAGAAATTCATCTCATGTCATGTCTTGTCCAGAGAAATCTATGTTATGTCATGTCCCCAGAAATTCGTGTAATATCCCGAGAATTCATGACCTGCCATGTCCCAAGAAATTCATGTCATGTCATGTCCTGAGAAAATCATGTCATGTCATGTCTTGTCCAGAGAAATTCATGTCATGTCATTTCATGTCCCGAGAAATTCATGCCATGGCATGTCCCGAGAAATTCATCTCACGTCATGTCTTGTCCAGTGAAATTCATGTCATGTCATGTCCCGAAAATCTATGTTCTGTCATGTCCCCAGAACTTCGTTTCATATCCCGAGAATTCATGACATGTCATGTCCCGAAAAAACTCATGTCATGTCATGTTCTGAGAAATTCATGTCATGTCATGTCTCCAGAAATCTGTCTAATGTCATGTCATGTCATGTCCCGAGAAATTCTTGTCATATCCCTAGAATACATGACGTCATGTCCCAAGAAATTCATGTCATGTCAGGTCCCCAGAAATTCATGCCATGGCATGTCCCGAGAAATTCATGTCATGTCATGTCCCCAGAAATTCATATACTGTCATGTCATGTCCCAAGAAATTCATGCCATGGCATGTCCCGAGAAATTCATGTCATGTCATGTCTT
The DNA here is from genome assembly GCF_017639515.1 of Carcharodon carcharias. Lineage (NCBI taxonomy): Eukaryota > Metazoa > Chordata > Chondrichthyes > Lamniformes > Lamnidae > Carcharodon > Carcharodon carcharias. The sequence continues at coordinate 1,154,699 of NC_054500.1, forward strand.
GTCCAGAGAAATTCATGTCCTGTCATGTCCCGAGAAATCTATGTTATGTCATGTCCACAGAAATACGTTTCATATCCTGAGAATTCATGACATGTCATGTCCCGAAAAAACTCATGTCATGTCACGTCCTGAGAAATTCATGTCATGTCATGTCCCCAGAAATCTATGTAATGTCATGTCATGTCATGTCCCCTGAAATTCATGTCCTCTCGCTAGAATTCATGATGTCATGTCCCAAGAAATTCATGTCATGTCATGTCCAGAGAAATTCATGTCATGTCATGTCGCGGGAAATTCATGTCATATCCCGAGAATTCATGACATTTCATTCCTGAGAATTCATATCATGTCATGTCCCAAAGATTCTTGTCATGCCATGTCATGTGCCATGAAATTCCTGGCATGTCATATCCCGTGAAATTTTTTGTCATGTCATGTCATGCCCCCAGAAATCTATGTAATGTCATGTCATGTCATGTCCCCTGAAATTCATGTCGTATCCCTAGAATTCATGACGTCATGTCCCAAGAAATTCATGTCATGTCATGTCCTGAGAAATTCATGTCATGTCATGTCACGGGAAATTCATGTCATATCCCGAGAATTCATGACATGTCATTCCTGAGAATTCATATCATGTCGTGTCCCAAGAGATTCTTGTCATGTCATGTCATGTGCCATGAAATTCCTGTTCTGTCATGTCCCAAGAAATTTTTTGTCATGTCATGTCATGTCCGGAGAAAATCATGTCATGTCAGGACACGAGAGATTCTTGTCATTTCATGTCATGTCATGTGTCAAGAAATTCATGTCATGTCATGTCCACAGAAATGTATGTCATGTCATTTCATGTCATGTCATGTCCCCTGAAATTCACGTCATATCCCGAGAAGTCATGACATGTCATTACACAGAAATTCATGTCATGTCATGTCCCGAGAGAAACTTTTCATGTCATGTCATGTCATGTGCCAAGAAATTCATATCATGTCATGTCTCGAGAAATTCATGTCATCTCATGTGCCATTAATTTATGGCATGACATGTCCTGGGAAATTCATGTCCTGTCATGTCCCTAGGTAGTATTGTCATGGCATGTCATGTCATTTGCTGAGAGATTCATGTCATGTCATTTCCCGAGAAATTCATGTCATGTCATGTCGCGAGAAATTCATGTCATGTCATGAGAAATTCATGTCATCTCATGTGCCCATTGATTTATGCCATGTCATGTCATGAGAAATTCATGTCATGTCATGTCCCGAGAGAGTATTGTCATGTCATATCATGTCATGATCTGAAAGATTCATGTCATGTCATGTCCCGAGAAATTCATGTCATGTCATGTCTTGTGCCAAGATATTCATGTCCTTTAAACCCTGAGAAATTCATGTCTTGTCATGTCCAGATAAATTCATGTCATGTCATGTCCCCAGAGATTCATATACTGTCATGTCATTTGCCAAGAAAATCATTTCATGTCATGTCCCGAGAAATTCATGCCATGGCATGTCCCGAGAAATTCATGTCATGTCATTTCATGTCCAGAGATATTCATGCCATGGCATGTCCCGAGAAATTCATCTCATGTCATGTCTTGTCCAGAGAAGTTCATGTCATGTCATGTCCCGAGAAATCTATGTTATGTCATGTCCCCAGAAATTCGTGAAATATCCTGAGAATTCATGACCTGTCATATCCCAAGAAATTCATGTCATGTCATGTCCTGAGAAATTCATGTCATGTCATGTCGTGAGAAATTCATGTCATATCCAGAGAATTCATGACGTGTCATTCCAGAGAAACTCATGTCATGTCATGTCCCGAGACATTCTTGTCATGTCATGTCATTTCATGTGCCAAGAAATTCATGTCATGTCATGTCCCCAGAAATTCATATACTGTCATGTCATGTCACAAGAAATTCATGCCATGGCATGTCCAGAGAAATTCATATCATGTCATGTCTTGTCCAGAGAAATTCATGTCATGTAATGTCCCGAGAAATCTATGTTATGTCATGTCCACAGAAATACGTTTCATATCCCGAGAATTCATGATGTCATATCCCGAAAAAACTCATGTCATGTCATGTCCTGAGAAATTCATATCATGTCATGTCCCCAGAAATCTATGTAATGTCATGTCATGTCATGTCCCCTGAAATTCATGTCATATCCCTAGAATTCATGACGTCATGTCCCAAGAAATTCATGTCATGTCATGTCCAGAGAAATTCATGTCATGTCATGTCCTGAGAAATTCATGTCATATCCCTAGAATTCATGACATGTCATTCCTGAGAATTCATATCATGTCGTGTCCCAAGAGATTCTTGTCATGTCATGTCATGTGCCATGAAATTCCTGTCATGTCATGTCCCAAGAAATTTTTTGTCATGTCATGTCATGTCCGGAGAAAATCATGTCATGTCAGGTCCCGAGAGATTATTGTCATGTCATGTCATGTCATGTGCCAAGAAATTCATGTCATGTGATGTCCACAGAAATTTATGTCATGTCATTTCATGTCATGTCATGTCCCCTGAAATTCACGTCATATCCCGAGAATTCATGACGTGTCATTCCAGAGAAATTCATGTCATGTCATGTCCCGAGAGCAACTTTTCATGTCATGTCATGTGCCAAAAAATTCATATGATGTCATGTCCTGAGAAAATCATTCCATCTCATGTGCCATTAATTTATGTCATGTCATGTCCCGAGTAATTCATGCCATGTCATGTCCCGAGAAATTCATGTCATGTTATGTCTTGTCCCGAGAAATTCATGCCATGTCATGTTCCGTCAAATCCATGTTATGTCATGTCCCCAGAAATTCATGTCATATGCCGAGAATTCATGACATCATGTCCCAAGAAATTCATGTCATGTCATGTCCTGAGAAATTCATGTCATGTCATGTCGCGGGAAATTCATGTCATATCCCGAGAATTCATGACATGTCATTCCTGAGAATTCATATCATGTCGTGTCCCAAGAGATTCTTGTCATGTCATGTCATGTGCCATGAAATTCCTGTCATGTCATGTCCCAAGAAATTTTTTGTCATGTCATGTCATGTCCGGAGAAAATCATGTCATGTCAGGACACGAGAGATTCTTGTCATTTCATGTCATGTCATGTGTCAAGAAATTCATGTCATGTCATGTCCACAGAAATGTATGTCATGTCATTTCATGTCATGTCATGTCCCCTGAAATTCACGTCATATCCCGAGAAGTCATGACATGTCATTACACAGAAATTCATGTCATGTCATGTCCCGAGAGAAACTTTTCATGTCATGTCATGTCATGTGCCAAGAAATTCATATCATGTCATGTCTCGAGAAATTCATGTCATCTCATGTGCCATTAATTTATGTCATGACATGTCCTGGGAAATTCATGTCCTGTCATGTCCCTAGGTAGTATTGTCATGGCATGTCATGTCATTTGCTGAGAGATTCATGTCATGTCATTTCCCGAGAAATTCATGTCATGTCATGTCCCGAGAAATTCATGTCATGTCACGAGAAATTCATGTCATCTCATGTGCCCATTGATTTATGCCATGTCATGTCCTGAGAAATTCATGTCATGTCATGTCCCGAGAGAGTATTGTCATGTCATATCATGTCATGATCTGAAAGATTCATGTCATGTCATGTCCCGAGAAATTCATGTCATGTCATGTCTTGTGCCAAGATATTCATGTCCTTTAAACCCTGAGAAATTCATGTCTTGTCATGTCCAGATAAATTCATGTCATGTCATGTCCCCAGAAATTCATATACTGTCATGTCATTTGCCAAGAAAATCATTTCATGTCATGTCCCGAGAAATTCATGCCATGGCATGTCCCGAGAAATTCATGTCATGTCATTTCATGTCCAGAGATATTCATGCCATGGCATGTCCCGAGAAATTCATCTCATGTCATGTCTTGTCCAGAGAAGTTCATGTCATGTCATGTCCCGAGAAATCTATGTTATGTCATGTCCCCAGAAATTCGTGAAATATCCTGAGAATTCATGACCTGTCATATCCCAAGAAATTCATGTCATGTCATGTCCTGAGAAATTCATGTCATGTCATGTCGTGAGAAATTCATGTCATATCCAGAGAATTCATGACGTGTCATTCCAGAGAAACTCATGTCATGTCATGTCCCGAGACATTCTTGTCATGTCATGTCATTTCATGTGCCAAGAAATTCATGTCATGTCATGTCCCCAGAAATTCATATACTGTCATGTCATGTCACAAGAAATTCATGCCATGGCATGTCCGGAGAAATTCATATCATGTCATGTCTTGTCCAGAGAAATTCATGTCATGTAATGTCCCGAGAAATCTATGTTATGTCATGTCCACAGAAATACGTTTCATATCCCGAGAATTCATGACGTCATATCCCGAAAAAACTCATGTCATGTCATGTCCTGAGAAAGTCATATCATGTCATGTCCCCAGAAATCTATGTAATGTCATGTCATGTCATGTCCCCTGAAATTCATGTCATATTCTTAGAATTCATGACGTCATGTCCCAAGAAATTCATGTCATGTCATGTCCAGAGAAATTCATGTCATGTCCTGAGAAATTCATGTCATGTCATGTCCTGAGAAATTCATGTCATATCCCTAGAATTCATGACATGTCATTCCTGAGAATTCATATCATGTCGTGTCCCAAGAGATTCTTGTCATGTCATGTCATGTGCCATGAAATTCCTGTCATGTCATGTCCCAAGAAATTTTTTGTCATGTCATGTCATGTCCGGAGAAAATCATGTCATGTCAGGTCCCGAGAGATTATTGTCATGTCATGTCATGTCATGTGCCAAGAAATTCATGTCATGTGATGTCCACAGAAATTTATGTCATGTCATTTCATGTCATGTCATGTCCCCTGAAATTCACGTCATATCCCGAGAATTCATGACGTGTCATTCCAGAGAAATTCATGTCATGTCATGTCCCGAGAGCAACTTTTCATGTCATGTCATGTGCCAAAAAATTCATATGATGTCATGTCCTGAGAAAATCATTCCATCTCATGTGCCATTAATTTATGTCATGTCATGTCCCGAGTAATTCATGCCATGTCATGTCCCGAGAAATTCATGTCATGTTATGTCTTGTCCCGAGAAATTCATGCCATGTCATGTTCCGTCAAATCCATGTTATGTCATGTCCCCAGAAATTCATGTCATATGCCGAGAATTCATGACAAGTCATGCCCAGAGAAATGCATGTCATGTCATGTCCCGAGAAATTCATGCCATGTCATGTCCCAAGAAATTTATGTCTTGTCACGTCCCAAGAAATTCATGTCATATCATGTCATGTCCCGACAAATTCATGTCATGTCATGTCCCGAGAAATTCATGTCATGTCATGTCCACAGACATTTATGTCTTGTCATGTCATGTACCCTGAAATTCATGTCATACCCCGAGAATTCATGACAAGTAATGCCCCGAGAAACTCATGTCATGTCATGTCCCGAGACATTCTTGTCATGTCATGTCATTTCATGTGCCAAAAATTTCATGTCATGTCATGTCCCCAGAAATTCATATACTGTCATGTCATGTCACAAGAAATTCATGCCTTGGCATGTCCGGAGAAATTCATGTCATGTCATGCCTTGTCCAGAGAAATTCATGTCATGTAATGTCCCGAGAAATCTATGTTATGTCATGTCCACAGAAATACGTTTCATATCCCGAGAATTCATGACGTCATGTCCCGAAAAAACTCATGTCATGTCATGTCCTGAGCAATTCATGTCATGTCATGTCCCCAGAAATCTATGTAATGTCATGTCATGTCATGTCCCCTGAAATTCATGTCATATCCCTAGAATTCATGACGTCATGTCCCAAGAAATTCATGCCATGTCATGTCCTGAGAAATTCATGTCATGTCATGTCGCAGGAAATTCATGTCATATCCCGAGAATTCATGACATGTCATTCCTGAGAATTCATATCATGTCGTGTCCCAGGAGATTCTTGTCATGTCATGTCATGTGCCATGAAATTCCTGTCATGTCATGTCCACAGAAATTTATGTCATGTCATTTCATGTCATGTCATGTCCCCTGAAATTCAAGTCATATCCCGAGAATTCATGACGTGTCATTCCAGAGAAATTCATGTCATGTCATGTCCCGAGAGCAACTTTTCATGTCATGTCATGTCATGTGCCAAAAAATTCATATCATGTCATGTCCCGAGAAATTCATGTCATCTCATGTGCCAGTAATTTATGTCATGTCATGTCCCGAGTAATTCATGCCATGTCATGTTCTGACAAATCCATGTTATGTCATGTCCCCAGAAATTCATGTCATATGCCGAGAATTCATGACATGTCATGCCCCGAGAAATTCATGTCATGTCATGTCCCGAGAAATTCATGCCATGTCATGTCCCAAGAAATTTATGTCATGTCACCTCCCAAGAAATTCATGTCATATCAGGTCATGTCCCGACAAATTCATGTCATGTCATGTCCCGAGAAATTCATGTCATGTCATGTCCACAGACATTTATGTCTTGTCATGTCATGTACCCTGAAATTCATCTCATATCCCGAGAATTCATGACCTGTCATGTCCCAAGAAATTCATGTCATGTCAGGTCGTGAGAAAGTCATGTCATGTCATGTCGTGAGAAATTCATGTCATATCCAGAGAATTCATGACGTGTCATTCCAGGGATACTCAGGTCATGTCATGTCCCGAGAGATTCTTGTCATGTCATGTCATTTCATGTGCCAAGAAATTCATGTCATGTCATGTCCCCAGAAATTCATATACTGTCATGTCATGTCCCAAGAAATTCATGCCATGGCATGTCCAGAGAAATTCATGTCATGTCATGTCCCGAGAAATCTATGTTATGTCATGTCCACAGAAATAGGTTTCATATCCCGAGAATTCATGACATGTCATGTCCCGAAAATTCTCATGTCATGTCACTTCCTGAGAAATTCATGTCATGTCATGTCCCCAGAAATCTATGCAATGTCGTGTCACGTCATGTCCCCTGAAATTCATGTCCTCTTGCTAGAATTCATGACGTCATGTCCCAAGAAATTCATCTCATGTCATGTCCAGAGAAATTCATGTCATGTCATGTCGCGGGAAATTCATGTCATATCCCAAGAATTCATGACATGTCATTCCCGAGAATTCATATCATGTCATATCCCAAGATATTCTTGTCATGTCATGTCATGTGCAATGAAATTCCTGTCATGTCATGGCCCGAGAAATTTTTTGTCACGTCATGTCATATCCAGAGAAACTCATGTCATGTCAGGTCACGAGAGATTCTTGTCATGTCATGTCATGTCATGTGCCAAAAAATTCATGTCATGTCATGTCCACAGAAATTTATGTCATGTCATTTCATGTCATGTCATGTCCCCTGAAAATCACGTCATATCCCGAGAATTCATGACGTGTCATTACAGAGAGATTCATGTCATGTCATGTCCCGAGAGAAACTTTTCATGTCATGTCATGTCACGAGAAATTCATGTCATCTCATGTGCCCATTGATATATTTCATGTCATGTCCTGAGAAATTCATGTCATGTCATGTCCCTAGAGAGTATTGTTATGACATGTCATGTCATGATCCAAAAGATTCATGTCATGTCATGTCCCGAGATATTCTCGTCATGTCATGTCATGTCATGTCCCAAGAACTCAGGTCATGCCTTGTCCTGAGAAATTCATGTCGTGTCATGTCATGTCCTAAGATATTCAAGTCCTCTCAACCCTGAGAAATTCATGTCTTGTCATGTCCAGATAAATTCATGTCATGTCATGCCCCCAGAAATTCATATAATGTCATGTCATTTGCCAAGAAAATCATTTCATGTCATGTCCCGAGAAATTCATGCCATGGCATGTCCCGAGAAATTCATGTCGTGTCATGTCATGTGCCAAGATTTTCATGTCCTGACAACCCTGAGAAATGCATGTCTTGTCATGTCCAGATAAATTCATGACATGTCATGTCCCTAGAAATTCATATACTGTCATGTCATTTGCCAAGAAAATCATTTCATGTCATGTCCTGAGAAATCCATGCCATGGCATGTCCCGAGAAATTCATGCCATGTCATTTCATGTCCCGAGAAATTCATGCCATGGCATGGCCCGAGAAATTCATCTCACGTCATGTGTTGTCCAGTGAAATTCATGTCATGTCATGTCCCGAGAAATCTATGTTATGTCATGTCCCCAGAACTTTGTTTCATATCCTGAGAATTCATGACATGTCATGTCCCGAAAAAACTCATGTCATGTCATGTCCTGAGAAATTCATGTCATGTCATGTCCCCAGAAATCTATGTAATGTCATGTCATGTCCCGAGAAATTCATGTCATATCACCAGAATACATGACGTCATGTCCGAAAAAATTCATGTCATGTCATGTCCTGAGAAATTCATGTCATTTCATGTCGCGAGAAATTCATGTCATATCCCGAGAACTCATGACATGTCATTCCCGAGAAATTCATATCATGTCACGTCCCAAGAGATTCTTGTCATGTCATGTCATGTGCAATGAAATTCATGTCATGTCATGCCCCGAGAAATTCTTGTCATGTCATGTCATGTCCCGAGAAAATCGTGCCATGTCATGTCCCGAGAGATCCTTGTCATGTCAGGTCATGTCATGTGCCAAGAAATTCATGTCATGTCATGTCCAGAGAAATTTATGTCATGTCATTTCATGTCATGTCATGTCCCTTGAAATTCACTTCATATCCCGAGAATTCATGACGTGTCATTACAGAGAAATTCATGTCATGTCATGTCCCGAGAGAAACTTTTCATGTCATGTCATGTCATGTGCCAAGAAATTCATATCATGTCATGTCCTGAGAAATTCATGTCATCTCTTGTGCCATTAATTTATGTCATGTCATGTCCTTGGTTGTATTGTCATGGCATGTCATGTCCCGAGAAATTCATGTCATGTCATGTCCCGAGAAAATCATGTCATGTCCTGAGAAATTCATGTCATGTCATGTCCCTAGAGAGTATTGTTATGACATGTCATGTCATGATCCGAAAGATTCATGTCATGTCATGTCCTGAGATATTCTAGTCATGTCATGTCATGTCCCAAGAACTCAGGTCATGCCTTGTCCCGAGAAATTCATGTTGTGTCACGTCATGTGCCAAGATTTTCATGCCCTGTCAACCCTGAGGAATTCATGTCTTGTCATGTCCAGATAAATTCATGACATGTCATGTCCCTAGAAATTCATATACTGTCATGTCATTTGCCAAAAAAATCATTTCATGTCATGTCCCGAGAAATCCATGCCATGGCACATCCCGAAAAATTCATGCCATGTCATTTCATGTTCCGAGAAATTCATGCCATGGCGTGGCCCGAGAAATTCATCTCACGTCATGTCTTGTCCAGTGAAATTCATGTCATGTCATGTCCCGAGAAATCTATGTTATGTCATGTCCACAGAAATTCGTTTCATATCCCGAGAATTCATGACATGTCATGTCCCGAAAAAACTCATGTCATGTCATGTCCTGAGAAATTCATGTCATGTCATGTCCCCAGAAATCTATGTAATGTCATGTCATGTCATGTCCCGAGAAATTCATGTCATATCCCTAGAATACATGACGTCATGTCCCAAGAAATTCATGTCATGTCATGTCCTGAGAAATTCATGTCATGTCATGTCGCGAGAATTTCATGTCATATCCCGAGAATTCATGACATGTCATTCCCGAGAAATTCATATCATGTCATGTCCCAAGAGATTCTTGTCATGTCATGTCAGGTGCTATGAAATTCAGGTCATGTCATGTCCCGAGAAATTCTTGTCATGTCAGGTCATGTCCCGAGAAAATCATGTCATGTCATGTCCCGAGAGATTCTTGTCATGTCATGTCATGTCATGTCATGTCCCAAGATCTCATGTCATGCCTTGTCCCGAGAAATTCATGTCGTGTCATGTCATGTCCCAAGAGATTCATGTCCTGTCAACGCTGGGAAATTCATGTCATGTCACGTCCAGAGAAATTCATGTCATGTCATGTCCCCAGAAATTCATATCATGTCATGTCATTTGCCATGATAATCATGTCATGTCATGTCATGTGCCAAAATATTCATATCATGTCATGTCCCGAGAAATTCATGTCATCTCATGTGTCCATTAATTTATGTCATGTCATGTCCTGGGAAATTCATGTCATGTCATGTCCCTAGATAGTATTGTCATGTCATGTCATGTCATTTGCCATGAGATTCATGTCATGTCATGTCCCGAGAAATTCATGTCATGTCATGTCCCGAGAAATTCATGTCATGTCACGAGAAATTCATGTCATGTCATGTGTCCATTTATTCATGTCATGTCATGTCCTTAAAAATTCATATCATGTCATGTCCCTAGAGAGTATTGTCATGTCATGACATGTCATGTCATTTTCCGAAAGATTCATGTCATGTCATGTCCCGAGATATTCTAGTCATTTCATGTCATGTCATGTCATGTCCCAAGAACACATGTCATGCCTTGTCCTGAGAAATTAATGTCGTGGCATGTCATGTCCTAAGATATTCAAGTCCTGTCAACCCTGAGAAATTCATGTCTTGTCATGTCCTGATCAATTCATGTCATGTCATGCCCCCAGAAATTCATATACTGTCATGTCATTTGCCAAGAAAATCATTTCATGTCATGTCCCGAGAAATTCATGCCATGGCATGTCCCGAGAAATTCATGTCATGTCATGTCGTGTCCAGACATATTCATGTCATGTCATGTCCCGAGAGATTCTTGTCATGTCATGTCTTGTCATGTGCCAAGAAGTTCATATCATATCATGTCCCGAGAAATTCATGTCATCTCATGTGCCGATTAATTTATGTCATGTCATGTCCTGAGAAATTCATTTCATGTCATGTCCCTAGAGAGTATTGTCATGTCATGTCACGTCATATGCCAAGAGAATCATGTCATGTCAGGTCCCGAGAAATTCATGTCATGTCATGAGAAATTCATGTCATCTCATGTGCCAATTGATTAATGTCATGTCATGTCCTGAGATATTCATGTCATGTCATGTCCCGAGAGTGTTAAGGCATATCATGTGCCGAGAGATTCATGTCATGTCATGTGCCGAGAGATTCATGTCATGTCATGTCCCGAAAAATTCTAGGCATGTCATGTCATGTCGTGTCCCCTGAATTTCATGTCATATCTAGAGAATTCATCACAATTATTTCCCGAAAAATTCAATTCATATCATGTGCCGAGAGATTCTTGTCATGTCATGTCATGTCCCAAGAAATTCATGTCATGTCATGTCCCGAGATATTCATGTCATGTCATTTCATATCTCAGGAAATTAATATCATGTCATGTCATGTCCCGAGAAAATCATGTCATGTCATATCCGGAGAAATTCTTGTCATGTCATGTCATGTCATGTCCCAAGAACTCATGTCATGCCTTGTCCCGAGAAATTCATGTCGTGTCATGTCATGTCACAAGAAACTCATGTCCTGTCAACGCTGGGAAATTCATTTCATGTCACGTCCAGAGAAATTCATGTCATGTCATGTCCCAAGAAATTCATATCATGTCATGTCATTTGCCATGAAAATCATGTCATGTCATGTCCCGAGTAAATCATGCCATGTCATGTCCCGAGAAATTCATGTCATGTTATGTCTTGTCCCGAGAAATTCATGCCATGTCATGTTCCAACAAAACCATGTTATGTCATGTCCCCAGAAATTCATGTCATATGCTGAGAATTCATGACATGTCATGCCTCGAGAAATTCATGTCATGTCATGTCCCGAGAAATTCATGTCATGTCACGTCCCAAGAAATTCATGTCATATCATGTCATGTCCCTACAAATTCATGTCATGTCATGTCCCAAGAAATTCATATCATGTCATGTCATTTGCCATGAAAATCATGTCATGTCATGTCCCGAGTAATTCATGCCATGTCATGTCCCGAGAAATTCATGTCATGTCACGTCCCAAGAAATTCATGTCATATCATGTCATGTCCCGACAAATTCATGTCATGTCATGTCCCAAGAAATTCATATCATGTCATGTCATTTGCCATGAAAATCATGTCATGTCATGTCCCGAGTAATTCATGCCATGTCATCTCCCGAGAAATTCATGTCATGTTATGGCTTGCTCCGAGAGATTCATGCCATGTCATGTTCCGACAAATCCATGTTATGTCATGTCCCCAGAAATTCATGTCATATGCCGAGAATTCATGACATGTCATGCCTCGAGAAATTCATGTCAGGTCATGTCCCGAGAAATTCATGCCATGTCATGTCCCAAGAGATTTATGTCATGTGACGTCCCAAGAAATTCATGTCATATCATGTCATGTCCCGACAAATTCCTGTCATGTCATGTCCCGAGAAAACATGTCATGATATGTCCACAGACATTTATGTCTTGTCATGTCATTTCATGTCATGTACCCTGAAATTAATGTCATATCCCGAGAATTCATGACCTGTCATGTCCCATAAAATTCGTGTCATGTCATGTCCTGTGAAATTCATGTCATGTCATGTCGTGAGAAATTCATGTCATATCCAGAGAATTCATGACGTGTCATTCCAGAGAAACTCATGTCATGTCAAATCCCGAGACATTCTTGTCATGTCATGTCATTTCATGTGCCAAGAAATTAATGTCATGTCATGTCCCTAGAGAGTATTGTCATGCCATGTCATGTTCCGAAAGATTAATGTCATGTCATGTCCCGAGAAATTCATGTCATGTCATGAGAAATTCATGTCATCTCATGTGCCCATTTATTAATTTCATGTCATGTCCTGAGATATTCATGTCATGTCATGTCCCGAGAGTGTATTGGCATGTCATGTCATGTCATGTGCCGAGAGATTCATATCATGTCATGTCCCGAAAAATTCTAGGCATGTCATGTCATGTCATGTCCCCTGAATTTCATGTCATATCTAGAGAATTCATCACAATTATTTCCCGAAAAATTCAATTCATGTCATGTGCCAAGAGATTCTTGTCATGTCATGTCATGTCCCAAGAAATTCATGTCATGTCGTGTCCTGAGATATTCATGTCATGTCATTTCATATCTCAAGAAATTCATATCATGTCACGTCATGTCCCGAGAAAATCATGTTATGTCATGTCCGGAGAAATTCTTGTCATGTCATGTCATGTCATGTCCCAAGAACTCATGTCATGCCTTGTCCCGAGAAATTCATGTCGTGTCATGTCATGTCACAAGAAATTCATGTCCTGTCAACGCTGGGAAATTCATGTCATGTCACGTCCAGAGAAATTCATGTCATGTCATGTCCCAAGAAATTCATATCATGTCATGTCATTTGCCATGAAAATCATGTCATGTCATGTCCCGAGTAATTCATGCCATGTCATGTCCCGAGAAATTCATGTCATGTTATGTCTTGTCCCGAGAAATTCATGCCATGTCATGTTCCAACAAAACCATGTTATGTCATGTCCCCAGAAATTCATGTCATATTTTGAGAATTCATGACATGTCATGCCTCGAGAAATTCATGTCATGTCATGTCCCGAGAAATTCATGTCATGTCACGTCCCAAGAAATTCATGTCATATCATGTCATGTCCCTACAAATTCATGTCATGTCATGTCCCAAGAAATTCATATCATGTCATGTCATTTGCCATGAAAATCATGTCATGTCATGTCCCGAGTAATTCATGCCATGTCATGTCCCGAGAAATTCATGTCATGTCACGTCCCAACAAATTCATGTCATATCATGTCATGTCCCGACAAATTCATGTCATGTCATGTCCCCAGAAATTCATATCATGTCATGTCATTTGCCATGAAAATCATGTCATGTCATGTCCCGAGTAATTCATGCCATGTCATCTTCCGAGAAATTCATGTCATGTTATGGCTTGTCACGAGAGATTCATGCCATGTCATGTTCCGACAAATCCATGTTATGTCATGTCCCCAGAAATTCATGTCATATGCCGAGAATTCATGACATGTCATGCCTCGAGAAATTCATGTCAGGTCATGTCCCGAGAAATTCATGCCATGTCATGTCCCAAGAAATTTATGTCATGTCACGTCCCAAGAAATTCATGTCATATCATGTCATGTCCCGACAAATTCCTGTCATGTCATGTCCGGAGAAAACATGTCATGATATGTCCACAGACATTTATGTCTTGTCATGTCATTTCATGTCATGTACCCTGAAATTAATGTCATATCCCGAGAATTCATGACCTGTCATGTCCCATAAAATTCGTGTCATGTCATGTCCTGTGAAATTCATGTCATGTCATGTCGTGAGAAATTCATGTCATATCCAGAGAATTCATGACGTGTCATTCCAGAGAAACTCATGTCATGTCAAATCCCGAGACATTCTTGTCATGTCATGTCATTTCATGTGCCAAGAAATTAATGTCATGTCATGTCCCTAGAGAGTATTGTCATGTCATGTCATGTTCCGAAAGATTAATGTCATGTCATGTCCCGAGAAATTCATGTCATGTCATGAGAAATTCATGTCATCTCATGTGCCCATTTATTAATGTCATGTCATGTCCTGAGATATTCATGTCATGTCATGTCCCGAGAGTGTATTGGCATGTCATGTCATGTCATGTGCCGAGAGATTCATATCATGTCATGTCCCGAAAAATTCTAGGCATGTCATGTCATGTCATGTCCCCTGAATTTCATGTCATATCTAGAGAATTCATCACAATTATTTCCCGAAAAATTCAATTCATGTCATGTGCCAAGAGATTCTTGTCATGTGATGACATGTCCCAAGAAATTCATGTCATGTCATGTCCCGAGATATTCATGTCATGTCATTTCATATCTCAAGAAATTCATATCATGTCACGTCATGTCCCGAGAAAATCATGTTATGTCATGTCCGGAGAAATTCTTGTCATGTCATGTCATGTCATGTTCCAAAAACTCATGTCATGCCTTGTCCCGAGAAATTCATGTCGTGTCCTGTCATGTCACAAGAAATTCATGTCCTGTCAACGCTGGGAAATTCATGTCATGTCACGTCCAGAGAAATTCATGTCATGTCATGTCTCAAGAAATTCATAACATGTCATGTCATTTGCCATGAAAATCATGTCATGTCATGTCATGTGCCAAAAAATTCATATCATGTCATGTCCCGAGAAATTCATGTCATCTCATGTGTCCATTAATTTATGTCATGTCATGTCCTGGGAAATTCATGTCATGTCATGTCCCGAGAAATTCATGTCATGTCATGTCGTGTCTAGAGATATTCATGTCATGTCATGCCCCGAGAGATTCTTGTCATGTTATGTCATGACATGTGCCAAGAAATTCATATCATGTCATGTCCCGAGAAATTCATGTCATCTCATGTGCCGATTAATTTATGTCATGTCATGTCCTGAGAAATTCATTTCATGTCATGTCCCTAGAGAGTATTGTCATGTCATGTCACGTCATATGCCAAGAGATTCATGTCATGTCAGGTCCCGAGAAATTCATGTCATGTCATGAGAAATTCATGTCATCTCATGTGCCCATTGATTTATGTCATGTCATGTCCTGAGAAATTCATGTCATGTCATGTCCCTAGAGAGTATTGTCATGTCATGTCATGTCATGCTCTGAAAGATTCATGTCATGTCATCTCCCGAGATATTCTAGTCATGTCATGTCCCAAGAACTCATGTTATGCCTTGTCCCAAGAAATTCATGTCATGTCATGTCATGTCCCAACATATTCATGTCCTGTCAACCCTGAGAAATTCATGTCTTGTCATGTCCAGATAAATTCATGTCATGTCATGTCCCCAGAAATTCATATACTGTCATGTCATTGGCCAAGAAAATCATTTCGTGTCATGTCCAGAAAAAACTCATGTCATATCATGTCCCAAGAAATTCATGTCATGTCATGTCATCAGAAATTCATGTCATGTCATGTCCCGAGAAATCCATGTCATGTCGTGGCCCCAGAAATTCATGTCATAACCCGAAAATTCATGACGTGTCATTACAGAGAAATTCATGTCATGTCATGTCCCGAGAGATTCTTGTCATGTCATGTCATGTCATGTGCCAAGAAATTCTTATCATGTCATGTCCCGAGAAATTCATGTCATCTCATGTGTCCATTAATTTATGTCATGTCATGTCCTGGGAAATTCATGTCATGTCATGTCCCTAGATAGTATTGTCAAGTCATGTCATGTCATTTGCCATGAGATTCATGTCATGTCATGTCCCAAGAAATTCATGTCATGTCATGTCCCGAGAAATTCATGTCATGTCACGAGAAATTTATGTCACGTCATGTGTCCATTTATTTATGTCATGTCATGTCCTTACAAATTCATGTCATGTCATGTCCCTAGAGAGTATTGTCATGTCATGTCATGTCATGTCATGTTCCGAAAGATTCATGTCATGTCATGTCCCGAGATATTCTAC
This sequence comes from Carcharodon carcharias, assembly GCF_017639515.1. Lineage (NCBI taxonomy): Eukaryota > Metazoa > Chordata > Chondrichthyes > Lamniformes > Lamnidae > Carcharodon > Carcharodon carcharias. The sequence continues at coordinate 1,171,267 of NC_054500.1, forward strand.
TCATTTCATGTCATGTCATGTCATGTCCCAAGAACACATGTCATGCCTTGTCCTGAGAAATTAATGTCGTGGCATGTCATGTCCTAAGATATTCAAGTCCTGTCAAACCTGAGAAATTCATGTCTTGTCATGCCCAGATAAATTCATGTCATGTCATGCCCCCAGAAATTCATATACTGTCATGTCATTTGCCAAGAAAATCATTTCATGTCATGTCCCGAGAAATTCATGCCATGGCATGTCCCGAGATATTCATGTCATGTCATGTCATGTCCAGAGATATTCATGTCATGTCATGTCCCGAGAGATTCTTGTCATGTTATGTCATGTCATGTGCCAAGAAATTCATATCACGTCATGTCCTGAGAAATTCATGTCATCTCATGTGCCGATTAATTTATGTCATGTCATGTCCCGAGAAATTCATGTCGTGTCATGTCATGTCACAAGAAACTCATGTCCTGTCAACGCTGGGAAATTCATTTCATGTCACGTCCAGAGAAATTCATGTCATGTCATGTCCCAAGAAATTCATATCATGTCATGTCATTTGCCATGAAAATCATGTCATGTCATGTCCCGAGTAAATCATGCCATGTCATGTCCCGAGAAATTCATGTCATGTTATGTCTTGTCCCGAGAAATTCATGCCATGTCATGTTCCAACAAAACCATGTTATGTCATGTCCCCAGAAATTCATGTCATATGCTGAGAATTCATGACATGTCATGCCTCGAGAAATTCATGTCATGTCATGTCCCGAGAAATTCATGTCATGTCACGTCCCAAGAAATTCATGTCATATCATGTCATGTCCCTACAAATTCATGTCATGTCATGTCCCAAGAAATTCATATCATGTCATGTCATTTGCCATGAAAATCATGTCATGTCATGTCCCGAGTAATTCATGCCATGTCATGTCCCGAGAAATTCATGTCATGTCACGTCCCAAGAAATTCATGTCATATCATGTCATGTCCCGACAAATTCATGTCATGTCATGTCCCAAGAAATTCATATCATGTCATGTCATTTGCCATGAAAATCATGTCATGTCATGTCCCGAGTAATTCATGCCATGTCATCTCCCGAGAAATTCATGTCATGTTATGGCTTGCCCCGAGAGATTCATGCCATGTCATGTTCCGACAAATCCATGTTATGTCATGTCCCCAGAAATTCATGTCATATGCCGAGAATTCATGACATGTCATGCCTCGAGAAATTCATGTCAGGTCATGTCCCGAGAAATTCATGCCATGTCATGTCCCAAGAGATTTATGTCATGTGACGTCCCAAGAAATTCATGTCATATCATGTCATGTCCCGACAAATTCCTGTCATGTCATGTCCCGAGAAAACATGTCATGATATGTCCACAGACATTTATGTCTTGTCATGTCATTTCATGTCATGTACCCTGAAATTAATGTCATATCCCGAGAATTCATGACCTGTCATGTCCCATAAAATTCGTGTCATGTCATGTCCTGTGAAATTCATGTCATGTCATGTCGTGAGAAATTCATGTCATATCCAGAGAATTCATGACGTGTCATTCCAGAGAAACTCATGTCATGTCAAATCCCGAGACATTCTTGTCATGTCATGTCATTTCATGTGCCAAGAAATTAATGTCATGTCATGTCCCTAGAGAGTATTGTCATGCCATGTCATGTTCCGAAAGATTAATGTCATGTCATGTCCCGAGAAATTCATGTCATGTCATGAGAAATTCATGTCATCTCATGTGCCCATTTATTAATTTCATGTCATGTCCTGAGATATTCATGTCATGTCATGTCCCGAGAGTGTATTGGCATGTCATGTCATGTCATGTGCCGAGAGATTCATATCATGTCATGTCCCGAAAAATTCTAGGCATGTCATGTCATGTCATGTCCCCTGAATTTCATGTCATATCTAGAGAATTCATCACAATTATTTCCCGAAAAATTCAATTCATGTCATGTGCCAAGAGATTCTTGTCATGTCATGTCATGTCCCAAGAAATTCATGTCATGTCGTGTCCTGAGATATTCATGTCATGTCATTTCATATCTCAAGAAATTCATATCATGTCACGTCATGTCCCGAGAAAATCATGTTATGTCATGTCCGGAGAAATTCTTGTCATGTCATGTCATGTCATGTCCCAAGAACTCATGTCATGCCTTGTCCCGAGAAATTCATGTCGTGTCATGTCATGTCACAAGAAATTCATGTCCTGTCAACGCTGGGAAATTCATGTCATGTCACGTCCAGAGAAATTCATGTCATGTCATGTCCCAAGAAATTCATATCATGTCATGTCATTTGCCATGAAAATCATGTCATGTCATGTCCCGAGTAATTCATGCCATGTCATGTCCCGAGAAATTCATGTCATGTTATGTCTTGTCCCGAGAAATTCATGCCATGTCATGTTCCAACAAAACCATGTTATGTCATGTCCCCAGAAATTCATGTCATATTTTGAGAATTCATGACATGTCATGCCTCGAGAAATTCATGTCATGTCATGTCCCGAGAAATTCATGTCATGTCACGTCCCAAGAAATTCATGTCATATCATGTCATGTCCCTACAAATTCATGTCATGTCATGTCCCAAGAAATTCATATCATGTCATGTCATTTGCCATGAAAATCATGTCATGTCATGTCCCGAGTAATTCATGCCATGTCATGTCCCGAGAAATTCATGTCATGTCACGTCCCAACAAATTCATGTCATATCATGTCATGTCCCGACAAATTCATGTCATGTCATGTCCCAAGAAATTCATATCATGTCATGTCATTTGCCATGAAAATCATGTCATGTCATGTCCCGAGTAATTCATGCCATGTCATCTCCCGAGAAATTCATGTCATGTTATGGCTTGTCACGAGAGATTCATGCCATGTCATGTTCCGACAAATCCATGTTATGTCATGTCCCCAGAAATTCATGTCATATGCCGAGAATTCATGACATGTCATGCCTCGAGAAATTCATGTCAGGTCATGTCCCGAGAAATTCATGCCATGTCATGTCCCAAGAAATTTATGTCATGTCACGTCCCAAGAAATTCATTTCATATCATGTCATGTCCCGACAAATTCCTGTCATGTCATGTCCGGAGAAAACATGTCATGATATGTCCACAGACATTTATGTCTTGTCATGTCATTTCATGTCATGTACCCTGAAATTAATGTCATATCCCGAGAATTCATGACCTGTCATGTCCCATAAAATTCGTGTCATGTCATGTCCTGTGAAATTCATGTCATGTCATGTCGTGAGAAATTCATGTCATATCCAGAGAATTCATGACGTGTCATTCCAGAGAAACTCATGTCATGTCAAATCCCGAGACATTCTTGTCATGTCATGTCATTTCATGTGCCAAGAAATTCATGTCATGTCATGTCCCTAGAGAGTATTGTCATGTCATGTCATGTTCCGAAAGATTAATGTCATGTCATGTCCCGAGAAATTCATGTCATGTCATGAGAAATTCATGTCATCTCATGTGCCCATTTATTAATGTCATGTCATGTCCTGAGATATTCATGTCATGTCATGTCCCGAGAGTGTATTGGCATGTCATGTCATGTCATGTGCCGAGAGATTCATATCATGTCATGTCCCGAAAAATTCTAGGCATGTCATGTCATGTCATGTCCCCTGAATTTCATGTCATATCTAGAGAATTCATCACAATTATTTCCCGAAAAATTCAATTCATGTCATGTGCCAAGAGATTCTTGTCATGTGATGACATGTCCCAAGAAATTCATGTCATGTCATGTCCCGAGATATTCATGTCATGTCATTTCATATCTCAAGAAATTCATATCATGTCACGTCATGTCCCGAGAAAATCATGTTATGTCATGTCCGGAGAAATTCTTGTCATGTCATGTCATGTCATGTTCCAAAAACTCATGTCATGCCTTGTCCCGAGAAATTCATGTCGTGTCCTGTCATGTCACAAGAAATTCATGTCCTGTCAACGCTGGGAAATTCATGTCATGTCACGTCCAGAGAAATTCATGTCATGTCATGTCTCAAGAAATTCATAACATGTCATGTCATTTGCCATGAAAATCATGTCATGTCATGTCATGTGCCAAAAAATTCATATCATGTCATGTCCCGAGAAATTCATGTCATCTCATGTGTCCATTAATTTATGTCATGTCATGTCCTGGGAAATTCATGTCATGTCATGTCCCGAGAAATTCATGTCATGTCATGTCGTGTCTAGAGATATTCATGTCATGTCATGCCCCGAGAGATTCTTGTCATGTTATGTCATGACATGTGCCAAGAAATTCATATCATGTCATGTCCCGAGAAATTCATGTCATCTCATGTGCCGATTAATTTATGTCATGTCATGTCCTGAGAAATTCATTTCATGTCATGTCCCTAGAGAGTATTGTCATGTCATGTCACGTCATATGCCAAGAGATTCATGTCATGTCAGGTCCCGAGAAATTCATGTCATGTCATGAGAAATTCATGTCATCTCATGTGCCCATTGATTTATGTCATGTCATGTCCTGAGAAATTCATGTCATGTCATGTCCCTAGAGAGTATTGTCATGTCATGTCATGTCATGCTCTGAAAGATTCATGTCATGTCATCTCCCGAGATATTCTAGTCATGTCATGTCCCAAGAACTCATGTTATGCCTTGTCCCAAGAAATTCATGTCATGTCATGTCATGTCCCAACATATTCATGTCCTGTCAACCCTGAGAAATTCATGTCTTGTCATGTCCAGATAAATTCATGTCATGTCATGTCCCCAGAAATTCATATACTGTCATGTCATTGGCCAAGAAAATCATTTCGTGTCATGTCCAGAAAAAACTCATGTCATATCATGTCCCAAGAAATTCATGTCATGTCATGTCATCAGAAATTCATGTCATGTCATGTCCCGAGAAATCCATGTCATGTCGTGGCCCCAGAAATTCATGTCATAACCCGAAAATTCATGACGTGTCATTACAGAGAAATTCATGTCATGTCATGTCCCGAGAGATTCTTGTCATGTCATGTCATGTCATGTGCCAAGAAATTCTTATCATGTCATGTCCCGAGAAATTCATGTCATCTCATGTGTCCATTAATTTATGTCATGTCATGTCCTGGGAAATTCATGTCATGTCATGTCCCTAGATAGTATTGTCAAGTCATGTCATGTCATTTGCCATGAGATTCATGTCATGTCATGTCCCAAGAAATTCATGTCATGTCATGTCCCGAGAAATTCATGTCATGTCACGAGAAATTTATGTCACGTCATGTGTCCATTTATTTATGTCATGTCATGTCCTTACAAATTCATGTCATGTCATGTCCCTAGAGAGTATTGTCATGTCATGTCATGTCATGTCATGTTCCGAAAGATTCATGTCATGTCATGTCCCGAGATATTCTACTCATTTCATGTCATGTCATGTCATGTCCCAAGAACACATGTCATGCCTTGTCCTGAGAAATTAATGTCGTGGCATGTCATGTCCTAAGATATTCAAGTCCTGTCAAACCTGAGAAATTCATGTCTTGTCATGCCCAGATAAATTCATGTCATGTCATGCCCCCAGAAATTCATATACTGTCATGTCATTTGCCAAGAAAATCATTTCATGTCATGTCCCGAGAAATTCATGCCATGGCATGTCCCGAGATATTCATGTCATGTCATGTCATGTCCAGAGATATTCATGTCATGTCATGTCCCGAGAGATTCTTGTCATGTTATGTCATGTCATGTGCCAAGAAATTCATATCACGTCATGTCCTGAGAAATTCATGTCATCTCATGTGCCGATTAATTTATGTCATGTCATGTCCTGAGAAATTCATTTCATGTCATGTCCCTAGAGAGTATTGTCATGTCATGTCACGTCATATGCCAAGAGATTCATGTCATGTCAGGTCCCGAGAAATTCATGTCATGTCATGAGAAATTCATGTCATCTCATGTGCCCATTGATTAATGTCATGTCATGTGCCGAGAGATTCATGTCATGTCATGTCCCGAAAAATTCTAGGCATGTCATGTCATGTCATGTCCCCTGAATTTCATGTCATATCTAGAGAATTCATCACAATTCTTTCCCGAATAATTCAATTCATGTCATGTGCCAAGAGATTCTTGTCATGTCATGTCATGTCCCAAGAAATTCATGTCATGTCAAGTCCCGAGATATTCATGTCATGTCATTTCATAACTCAAGAAATTAATATCATGTCACGTCATGTCCCGAGAAATTCATGTCATGACATGTCATGTCACTAGAAATTCATGTCCTGTCAACGCTGTGAAATTCATGTCATGTCACGTTCAGAGAAATTCATGTCATGTCATGTCCCAAGAAATTCATATCATGTCATGTCATTTGCCATGAAAATCATGTCATGTCATGTCCCGAGTAATTCATGCCATGTCATGTCCCGAGAAATTCATGTCATGTTATGTCTTGTCCCGAGAAATTCATGCCATGTCATGTTCCGACAAAACCATGTTATGTCATGTCCCCAGAAATTCATGTCATATGCCGAGAATTCATGACATGTCATGCCTCAAGAAATTCATGTCATGTCATGTGCCGAGAAATTCATGTCATGTCACGTCCCAAGAAATTCATGTCATATCATGTCATGTCCCGACAAATTCATGTCATGTCATGTCCCAAGAAATTCATATCATGTCATGTCATTTGCCAAGAAAATCATTTCATGTCATGTCCCGAGAAATTCATGCCATGGCATGTCCCGAGAAATTCATGTCATGTCATGTCGTGTCCAGAGATATTCATGTCATGTCATGTCCCGAGAGATTCTTGTCATGTCATGTCATGTCATGTGCCAAGAAATTCATATCATGTCATGTCCCGAGAAATTCATGTCATCTCATGTGCCGATTAATTTATGTCATGTCATGTCCTGAGAAATTCATTTCATGTCATGTCCCTAGAGAGTATTGTCATGTCATGTTACGTCATATGCCAAGAGATTCATGTCATGTCAGGTCCCGAGAAATTCATGTCATGTCATGAGAAATTCATGTCATCTCATGTGCCCATTGATTAATGTCATGTCATGTCCTGAGATATTCATGTCATGTCATGTCCCGAGAGTGTATTGGCATGTCATGTCATGTCATGTGCCGAGAGATTCATGTCATGTCATGTCCCGAAAAATTCTAGGCATGTCATGTCATGTCATGTCCCCTGAATTTCATGTCATATCTAGAGAATTCATCACAATTCTTTCCCGAATAATTCAATTCATGTCATGTGCCAAGAGATTCTTGTCATGTCATGTCATGTCCCAAGAAATCCATGTCATGTCATGTCCCGAGATATTCATGTCATGTCATTTCATAACTCAAGAAATTAATATCATGTCACGTCATGTCCCGAGAAATTCATGTAATGACATGTCATGTCACAAGAAATCATGTCCTGTCAACGCTGTGAAATTCATGTCATGTCACGTTCAGAGAAATTCATGTCATGTCATGTCCCAAGAAATTCATATCATGTCATGTCATTTGCCATGAAAATCATGTCATGTCATGTCCCGAGTAATTCATGCCATGTCATGTCCCGAGAAATTCATGTCATGTTATGTCTTGTCCCGAGAAATTCATGCCATGTCATGTTCCGACAAAACCATGTTATGTCATGTCCCCAGAAATTCATGTCATATGCCGAGAATTCATGACATGTCATGCCTCGAGAAATTCATGTCATGTCATGTGCCGAGAAATTCATGCCATGTCATGTCCCAAGAAATTCATGTCATGTCACGTCCCAAGAAATTCATGTCATATCATGTCATGTCCCGACAAATTCCTGTCATGTCATGTCCCAAGAAATTCATATCATGTCATGTCATTTGCCAAGAAAATCATTTCATGTCATGTCCCGAGAAATTCATGCCATGGCATGTCCCGAGAAATTCATGTCATGTCATGTCGTGTCCAGAGATATTCATGTCATGTCATGTCCCGAGAGATTCTTGTCATGTCATGTCATGTCATGTGCCAAGAAATTCATATCATGTCATGTCCCGAGAAATTCATGTCCTCTCATGTGCCGATTAATTTATGTCATGTCATGTCCTGAGAAATTCATTTCATGTCATGTCCCTAGAGAGTATTGTCATGTCATGTTACGTCATATGCCAAGAGATTCATGTCATGTCAGGTCCCGAGAAATTCATGTCATGTCATGAGAAATTCATGTCATCTCATGTGCCCATTGATTAATGTCATGTCATGTCCTGAGATATTCATGTCATGTCATGTCCCGAGAGTGTATTGGCATGTCATGTCATGTCATGTGCCGAGAGATTCATGTCATGTCATGTCCGGAAAAATTCTAGGCATGTCATGTCATGTCATGTCCCCTGAATTTCATGTCATATCTAGAGAATTCATCACAATTCTTTCCCGAATAATTCAATTCATGTCATGTGCCAAGAGATTCTTGTCATGTCATGTCATGTCCCAAGAAATTCATGTCATGTCATGTCCCGAGATATTCATGTCATGTCATTTCATAACTCAAGAAATTAATATCATGTCACGTCATGTCCCGAGAAATTCATGTCATGACATGTCATGTCACAAGAAATTCATGTCCTGTCAACGCTGTGAAATTCATGTCATGTCACGTTCAGAGAAATTCATGTCATGTCATGTCCCAAGAAATTCATATCATGTCATGTCATTTGCCATGAAAATCATGTCATGTCATGTCCCGAGTAATTCATGCCATGTCATGTCCCGAGAAATTCATGTCATGTTATGTCTTGTCCCGAGAAATTCATGCCATGTCATGTTCCGACAAAACCATGTTATGTCATGTCCCCAGAAATTCATGTCATATGCCGAGAATTCATGACATGTCATGCCTCGAGAAATTCATGTCATGTCATGTGCCGAGAAATTCATGCCATGTCATGTCCCAAGAAATTCATGTCATGTCACGTCCCACGAAATTAATGTCATATCATGTCATGTCCCGACAAATTCATGTCATGTCATGTCCCAAGAAATTCATATCATGTCATGTCATTTGCCAAGAAAATCATTTCATGTCATGTCCCGAGAAATTCATGCCATGGCATGTCCCGAGAAATTCATGTCATGTCATGTCGTGTCCAGAGATATTCATGTCATGTCATGTCCCGAGAGATTCTTGTCATGTCATGTCATGTCATGTGCCAAGAAATTCATATCATGTCATGTCCCGAGAAATTCATGTCATCACATGTGCCGATTAATTTATGTCATGTCATGTCCTGAGAAATTCATTTCATGTCATGTCCCTAGAGAGTATTGTCATGTCATGTTACGTCATATGCCAAGAGATTCATGTCATGTCAGGTCCCGAGAAATTCATGTCATGTCATGAGAAATTCATGTCATCTCATGTGCCCATTGATTAATGTCATGTCATGTCCTGAGATATTCATGTCATGTCATGTCCCGAGAGTGTATTGGCATGTCATGTCATGTCATGTGCCGAGAGATTCATGTCATGTCATGTCCCGAAAAATTCTAGGCATGTCATGTCATGTCATGTCCCCTGAATTTCATGTCATATCTAGAGAATTTGTCACAATTCTTTCCCGAAAAATTCAATTCATGTCATGTGCCAAGAGATTCTTGGCATGTCATGTCATGTCCCAAGAAATTCATTTCATGTCATGTCCCGAGATATTCATGTCATGTCATTTCATAACTCAAGAAATTAATATCATGTCACGTCATGTCCCGAGAAATTCATGTCATGTCATGTCATGTCACGAGAAATTCATGTCCTGTCAACGCTGGGAAATTCATGTCATGTCACGTCCAGAGAAATTCATGTCATGTCATGTCCCAACAAATTCATATCATGTCATGTCATTTGCCATGAAAATCATGTCATGTCATGTCCCGAGTAATTCATGTCATGTCATGTTCCGACAAAACCATGTTATGTCATGTCCCCAGAAATTCATGTCATATACCGAGAATTCATGACATGTCATGCCTCGAGAAATTCATGTCATGTCATGTCCCGAGAAATTCATGCCATGTCATGTCCCAAGAAATTCATGTCATGTCACGTCCCAAGAAATTCATGTCATATCATGTCATGTCCCGACAAATTCATGTCATATCATGTCACATGAAATTCATATCATGTCATGTCATTTGCCAAGAAAATCATTTCATGTCATGTCCCGAGAAATTCATGCCATGGCATGTCTCGAGAAATTCATGTCATGTCATGTCGTGTCCAGAGATATTCATGTCATGTCATGTCCCGAGAGATTCTTGTCATGTCATGTCATGTCATGTGCCAAGAAATTCATATCATGTCATGTCCCGAGAAATTCATGTCATCTCATGTGCCGATTAATTTATGTCATGTCATGTCCTGAGAAATTCATTTCATGTCATGTCCCTAGAGAGTATTGTCATGTCATGTCACGTCATATGCCAAGAGATTCATGTCATGTCAGGTCCCGAGAAATTCATGGCATGTCATGAGAAATTCATGTCATCTCATGTGCCCATTGATTAATGTCATGTCATGTCCTGAGATATTCATGTCATGTCATGTCCCGAGAGTGTATTGGCATGTCATGTCATGTCATGTGCCGAGAGATTCATGTCATGTCATGTCCGGAAAAATTCTAGGCATGTCATGTCATGTCATGTCCCCTGAATTTCATGTCATATCTAGAGAATTCATCACAATTCTTTCCCGAAAAAATCAATTCATGTCATGTGCCAAGAAATTCTTGTCATGTCACGTCATGTCCCAAGAAATTCATGTCATGTCATGTCCCGAGATATTCATGTCATGTCATTTCATAACTCAAGAAATTAATATCTTGTCACGTCATGTCCCGAGAAATTCATGTCATGTCATGGCATGTCACAAGAAATTCATGTCCTGTCAACGCTGGGAAATTCATGTCATGTCACGTCCAGAGAAATTCATGTCATGTCATGTCCCGAGTAATTCATGCCATGTCATGTCCCGAGAAATTCATGTCATGTTATGGCTTGTCCCGAGAAATTCATGCCATGTCATGTTCCGACAAAACCATGTTATGTCATGTCCCCAGAAATTCATGTCATATGCCGAGAATTCATGACATGTCATGCCTCGAGAAATTCATGTCATGTCATGTCCCGAGAAATTCATGCCATGTCATGTCCCAAGAAATTCATGTCATGTCACGTCCCAAGAAATTCATGTCATATCATGTCATGTCCCGACAAATTCATGTCATGTCATGTCCCCAGAAATTCATATCATGTCATGTCATTTGCCATGAAAATCATTTCATGTCATGTCCCGACTAATTCATGCCATGTCATGTCCCGAGAAATTCATGTCATGTTATGGCTTGTCCCGAGAAATTCATGCCATGTCATGTTCCGACAAATCCATGTTATGTCATGTCCCTAGAAATTCATGTCATATGCCAAGAATTCATGACATGTCATGCCTCGAGAAATTCATGTCAGGTCATGTCCCGAGAAATTCATGCCATGTCATGTCCCAAGACATTTATGTCATGTCACGTCCCAAGAAATTCATGTCATATCGTGTCATGTCCCGACAAATTCCTGTCATGTCATGTCCCGAGAAATTCATGTGATGTCATGTCCACAGACATTTATGTCTTGTCATGTCATTTCATGTCATTTACCCTGAAATTAATGTCATATCCCGAGAATTCATGACCTGTCATGTCCCATAAAATTTGTGTCATGTCATGTCCTGTGAAATTCATGTCGTGTCATGTGGAGAGAAATTCATGTCATATCCAGAGTATTCATGACGTGTCATTCCAGAGAAACTCATCTCATGTCAAATCCCGAGACATTCTTGTCATGTCATGTCATTTCATGTGCCAAGAAATTCATGTCATGTCATGTCCCTAGAGAGTATTGTCATCTCATGTCATGTCATGTCATGTTCCGAAAGATTCATGTCATGTCATGTACCGAGATATTCTAGTCATGTCATGTCATGTCATGTCCCAAGAACTCATGTCATGCCTTGTCCTGAGAAATTCATGTCGTGTCATGTCATGTCCTAAGATATTCAAGTCCTGTCAACCCTGAGAAATTCATGTCTTGTCATGTCCAGATAAATTCATGTCATGTCATGCCCCCAGAAATTCATATAATGTCATGTCATTTGCCAAGAAAATCATTTCATGTCATGTCCCGAGAAATTCATGCCATGGCATGTCCCGAGAAATTCATGTCATGTCATGCCGTGTCCAGAGAAATTCATGTCATGTCATGTCCCGAGAGATTCTTGTCATGTCATGTCATGTCATGTGCCAAGAAATTCATATCATCTCATGTGCCGATTAATTCATGTCATTTCAGGTCCCGAGAAATTCATGTCATGTAATGAGAAATTCATGTCATCTCATGTGCCCATTTATTAATGTCATGTCATGTCCTGAGATATTCATGTCATGTCATGTCCCGAGAGTGTATTGGCATGTCATGTCATGTCATGTGCTGAGAGATACATGTCACGTCATGTCCCGAAAAATTCTAGGCATGTCATGTCATGTCATGTCCCCTGAATTTCATGCATATCTAGAGAATTCATCACAATTATTTCCCGAAAAATTCAATTCATGTCATGTGCCAAGAGATTCTTGTCATGTCATGTCATGTCCCAAGAAATTCATGTCATGTCATGTCCTGAGATATTCATGTCATGTCATTTCATATCTCAAGAAATTAATATCATGTCACGTCATGTCCCGAGAAAATCATGTCATGTCATGTCCGGAGAAATTCTAGTCATGTCATGTCATGTCATGTCCCAAGAACTCATGTCATGCCTTGTCCCGAGAAATTCATGTCGTGTCATGTCATGTCACAAGAAATTCATGTCCTGTCAATGCTGGGAAATTCATGTCATGTCACGTCCAGAGAAATTCATGTCATGTCATGTCTCAAGAAATTCATATCATGTCATGTCATTTGCCTTGAAAATCATGTCATGTCATGTCCCGAGTAATTCATGCCATGTCATGTCACGAGAAATTCATGTCATGTTATGTCTTGTCCCGAGAAATTCATGCCATGTCATGTTCCGACAAAACCATGTTATGTCATGTCCCCAGAAATTCATGTCATATGCCGAGAATTCATGACATGTCATGCCTCGAGAAATTCATGTCAGGTCATGTCCTGAGAAATTCATGTCATGTCATGTCGTGAGAAATTCATGTCATATCCAGAGAATTCATGACGTGTCATTCCAGAGAAACTCATGTCATGTCATGTCCCAAGAGATTCTTTTCATGTCATGTCATTTCATGTGCCAAGAAATTCATGTCATGTCATGTCCCCTGAAATTCACGTCATATCCCGAGAATTCATGATGTGTCATGCCAGAGAAAATCATGTTATGTCATGTTCCGAGAGAAACTTTTCTTGTCATGTCATGTCATGTGCCAAGAAATTCATATCGTCATGTCCCGAGAAATTCATGTCATCTCATGTGCCATTAACTTATGTCTTGTCATGTCTTGTCCAGAGAAATTCATGTCATGTCATGTCCCTAGATAGTATTTTCATGTCATATCATGTCATTTGCTGAGAGATTCATGTCATGTCATGTCCCGAGATATTCATTTCATGTCATGTCCCGAGAAATTCATTTCATGTCATGTCCCGAGAAATTCATGTCTTCTCATGTGCCCATTGATTTATGTCATGTCATGTCCTGAGAAATTCATGTCATGTCATGTCCCTAGAGAGTATTGTCATGTCATGTCATGTCATGCTCCGAAAGATTCATGTCATGTCATCTCCCGAGATATTCTAGTCATGTCATGTCATGTCATGTCCCAAGAACTCATGTCACGCCTTGTCCCAAGAAATTCATGTCATGTCATGTCATGTCCCAACATATTCATGTCCTGTCAACCCTGAGAAATTCATGTCTTGTCATGTCCAGATAAATTCATGTCATGTCATGTCCCCAGAAATTCATATACTGTCATGTCATTTGCCAAGAAAATCATTTCGTGTCATGTCCAGAAAAAACTCATGTCATATCATGTCCCAAGAAATTCATGTCATGTCATGTCATCAGAAATTCATGTCATGTCATGTCCCGAGAAATCCAAGTCATGTCGTGGCCCCAGAAATTCATGTCATATCCTGAAAATTCATGACGTGTCATTACAGAGAAATTCATGTCATGTCATGTCCCGAGAGACTCTTGTCATGTCATGTTATGTCATGTGCCAAGAAATTCATATCATGTCATGTCCCGAGAAATTCATTTCATCTCATGTGCCGATTAATTTATGTCATGTCATGTCCTGAGAAATTCATTTCATGTCATGTCCCTAGAGAGTATTGTCATGTCATGTCATGTCATATGCCAAGAGATTCATGTCATGTCAGACCCGAGAAATTCATGTCATGTCATGAGAAATTCATGTCATCTCCTGAGCCCATTGATCTATGTCATGTCATGTCCTGAGATATTCAGGTCATGTCATGTCCCAAGAGAGTATTGGCATGTCATGTCATGTCATGTGCCGAGAGATTTATGTCATGTCATGTCCCGAAAAATTCTAGGCATGTCATGTCATGTCATGTCCCCTGAATTTCATTTCATATCTAGAGAATTCATCACATTTCTTTCCCGAAAAATTCAATTCATGTCATGTGCCGAAAGATTCTTGTCATGTCACGTCATGTCCCAAGAAAGTCATGTCATGTCATGTCCCGAGATATTCATGTCATGTCATTTCATATCTCAAGAAATTCATATCATGTCACGTCATGTGCCAAGAAAATCATGTCATGTCATATCTGGAGAAATTCTTGTCATGTCATGTCATGTCATGTCCCAAGAACACATGTCATGCCTTGTCCTGAGAAATTAATGTCGTGGCATGTCATGTCCAAGATATTCATGTCCTGTAAACCCTGAGAAATTCATGTCTTGTCATGTCCAGATAAATTCATGTCATGTCATGCCCCCAGAAATTCATATACTGTCATGTCATTTGCCAAGAAAATCATTTCATGTCATGTCCCGAGAAATTCATGCCATGGCATGTCCCGAGAAATTCATGTCATGTCATGTCGTGTCCAGAGATATTCATGTCATGTCATGTCCCGAGAGATTCTTGTCATGTCATGTCATGTGCCAAGAAATTCATATCATGTCATGTCCTGAGAAATTCATTTCATGTCATGTCCCTAGAGAGTATTGTCATGTCATGTCACGTCATATGCCAAGAGATTCATGTCATGTCAGGTCCCGAGAAATTCATGCCATGTCATGTCCCGAAAAATTCATGTCCTGTCATGTCCCAAGAAATTCATATCATGTCATGTCATTTGCCATGAAAATCATGTCATGTCATGTCCCGAGTAATTCATGCCATGTCATGTCCTGAGAAATTCATGTCATGTTATGGCTTGTCCCGAGAAATTCATGCCATGTCATGTTCCGACAAATCCATGTTATGTCATGTCCCTAGAAATTCATGTCATATGCCGAGAATTCATGACATGTCATGCCTTGAGAAATTCATGTCAGGTCATGTCCCGAGAAATTCAGGCCATGTCATGTCCCAAGAAATTTATCTCATGTCACGTCCCAAGAAATTCATGTCATATCATGTCATGTCCCGACAAATTCCTGTCATGTCATGTCCCGAGAAATTCATGTCATGTCATGTCCACAGACATTTATGTCTTGTCATGTCATTTCATGTCATGTACCCTGAAAGTAATGTCATATCCCGAGAATTCATGACCTGTCATGTCCCATAAACGTCGTGTCATGTCATGTCCTGTGAAATTCATGTCGTGTCATGATGTGAGAAATTCATTTCATATCCAGAGAATTCATGACGTGTCATTCCAGAGAAACTCATGTCATGTCAAATCCCGAGACATTCTTGTCATGTCATGTCATTTCATGTGCCAAGAAATTCATGTCATGTCAGGTCCCGAGAAATTCATGTCATGTCATGAGAAATTCATGTCTTCTCATGTGCCCATTTATTAATGTCATGTCATGTCCTGAGATATTCATGTCATGTCATGTCCCGAGAGTGTATTGGCATGTCATGTCATGTCATGTGCCGAGAGATTCATGTCATGTCATGTCCCGAAAAATTCTAGGCATGTCATGTCATGTCATGTCCCCTGAATTTCATGTCATATCTAGAGAATTCATCACAATTATTTCCCGAAAAATTCAATTCATGTCATGTGCCGAGAGGTTCTTGTCATGTCATGTCATGTCCCAAGAAATTCATGTCATGTCATGTCCCGAGATATTCATGTCATGTCATTTCATATCTCAAGAAATTAATATCGTGTCACGTCATGTCCCGAGAAAATCATGTTATGTCATATCCGGAGAAATTCTTGTCATGTCATGTCATGTCATGTCCCAAGAACTCATGTCATGCCTTGTCCCGAGAAATTCATGTCGTGTCATGTCATGTCACAAGAAATTCATGTCCTGTCAACGCTGGGAAATTCATGTCATGTCACGTCCAGAGAAATTCATGTCATGTCATGTCCCAAGAAATTCATATCATGTCATGTCATTTGCCAAGAAATTCATGTCATGTCATGTCCCGAGAAATTCATGTCATGTTATGTCTTGTCCCGAGAAATTCATGCCATGTCATGTTCCGACAAAACCATGTTATGTCATGTCCCCAGAAATTCATGTCATATGCCGAGAATTCATGACATGTCATGCCTCGAGAAATTCATGTCATGTCATGTCCCGAGAAATTCATGCCATGTCATGTCCCAAGAAATTCATGTCATGTCACGTCCCAAGAAATTCATGTCATATCATGTCATGTCCCGACAAATTCATGTCATGTCATGGCCCCAGAAATTCATATCATGTCATGTCATTTGCCATGAAAATCATGCCATGTCATGTCCCGAGTAATTCATGCCATGTCATGTCCCGAGAAATTCATGTCATGTTATGGCTTGTCCCGAGAAATTCATGCCATGTCATGTTCCGACAAATCCATGTTATGTCATGTCCCCAGAAATTCATGTCATATGCCGAGAATTCATGACATGTCATGCCTCGAGAAATTCATGTCAGGTCATGTCCCGAGAAATTCATGCCATGTCATGTCCCAAGAAATTTATGTCATGTCACGTCCCAAGAAATTCATGTCAGATCATGTCATGTCCCAAGAAATTCATATCATGTCATGTCATTTGCCATGAAAATCATGTCATGTCATGTCCCGAGTAATTCATGCCATGTCATGTCCCGAGAAATTCATGTCATGTTATGGCTTGTCCCGAGAAATTCATGCTATGTCATGTTCCGACAAATCCATGTTATGTCATGTCCCTAGAAATTCATGTCATATGCCGAGAATTCATGACATGTCATGCCTCGAGAAATTCATGTCATGTCATGTCCCGAGATATTCTAGTCATGTCATGTCATGTCATGTCCCAAGAACTCATGTCATGCCTTGTCCTGAGAAATTCATGTCGTGTCATGTCATGTCCTAAGATATTCAAGTCCTCTCAACCCTGAGAAATTCATGTCTTGTCATGTCCAGATAAATTCATGTCATGTCATGCCCCCAGAAATTCATATAATGTCATGTCATTTGCCAAGAAAATCATTTCATGTCATGTCCCGAGAAATTCATGCCATGGCATGTCCCGAGAAATTCATGTCATGTCATGTCGTGTCCAGAGAAATTCATGTCATGTCATGTCGCGAGAGATTCTTGTCATGTCATGTCATGTCATGTGCCAAGAAATTCATATCATGTCATGTCCCGAGAAATTCATGTCATCTCATGTGCAGATTAATTTATGTCATGTCATGTCCTGAGAAATTCATGTCATGTCATGTCCCTAGAGAGTATTGTCATGTCATGTCACGTCATATGCCAAGAGATTCATGTCATGTCAAGTCCCGAGAAATTCATGTCATGTCATGAGAAATTCATGTCATCTCATGTGCCCATTTATTAATGTCATGTCATGTCCTGAGATATTCATGTCATGTCATGTCCCGAGAGTGTATTGGCATGTCATGTCATGTCATGTGCCGAGAGATTCATGTCATGTCATGTCCCGAAAAATTCTAGGCATGTCATGTCATGTCATGTCCCCTGAATTTCATATCATATCTAGAGAATTCATCACAATTGTTTCCCGAAAAATTCAATTCATGTCATGTGCCAAGAGATTCTTGTCATGTCATGTCATGTCCCAAGAAATTCATGTCATGTCGTGTCCCGAGATATTCATGTCATGTCATTTCATATCTCAAGAAATTCATATCATGTCACGTCATGTCCCGAGAAAATCATGTTAGGTCATGTCCGGAGAAATTCTTGTCATGTCATGTCATGTCATGTCCCAAGAACTCATGTCACGCCTTGTCCTGAGAAATTCATGTCGTGTCATGTCATGTCACAAGAAATTCATGTCCTGTCAACGCTGGGAAATTCATGTCATGTCACGTCCAGAGAAATTCATGTCATGTCATGTCCCAAGAAATTCATATCATGTCATGTCATTTGCCATGAAAATCATGTCATGTCATGTCCCGAGTAATTCATGCCATGTCATGTCCCGAGAAATTCATGTCATGTTATGTCTTGTCCCGAGAAATTCATGCCATGTCATGTTCCGACAAAACCATGTTATGTCATGTCCCCAGAAATTCATGTCATATGCCGAGAATTCATGACACGTCATGCCTCGAGAAATTCATGTCATGTCATGTCCCGAGAAATTCATGCCATGTCATGTCCCGAGAAATTCATGTCATGTCACGTCCCAAGAAATTCATGTCATATCATGTCATGTCCCGACAAATTCATGTCATGTCATGTCCCAAGAAATTCATATCATGTCATGTCATTTGCCATGAAAATCATGTCATGTCATGTCCCGAGTAATTCATGCCATGTCATGTCCCGAGAAATTCATGTCATGTTATGGCTTGTCCCGAGAAATTCATGCCATGTCATGTTCCGACAAATCCATGTTATGTCATGTCCCTAGAAATTCATGTCATATGCCGAGAATTCATGACATGTCATGCCTCGAGAAATTCATGTCAGGTCATGTCCCGAGAAATTCAGGCCATGTCATGTCCCAAGACATTTATGTCATGTCACGTCCCAAGAAATTCATGTCATATCATGTCATGTCCCGACAAATTCCTGTCATGTCATGTCCCGAGAAATTCATGTCATGTCATGTCCACAGACATTTATGTCTTGTCATGTCATTTCATGTCATGTACCCTGAAAGTAATGTCATATCCCGAGAATTCATGACCTGTCATGTCCCATAAAATTCGTGTCATGTCATGTCCTGTGAAATTCATGTCGTGTCATGTCGTGAGAAATTCATTTCATATCCAGAGAATTCATGACGTGTCATTCCAGAGAAACTCATGTCATGTCAAATCCCGAGACATTCTTGTCATGTCATGTCATTTCATGTGCCAAGAAATTCACGTCATGTCATGTCCCTAGAGAGTATTGTCATCTCATGTCATGTCATGTCATGTTCCGAAAGATTCATGTCATGTCATGTCCCGAGATATTCTAGTCATGTCATGTCATGTCATGTCCCAAGAACTCATGTCATGCCTTGTCCTGAGAAATTCATGTCGTGTCATGTCATGTCCTAAGATATTCAAGTCCTCTCAACCCTGAAAAATTCATGTCTTGTCATGTCCAGAGAAATTCATGTCATGTCATGCCCCCAGAAATTCATATAATGTCATGTCATTTGCCAAGAAAATCATTTCATGTCATGTCCCGAGAAATTCATGCCATGGCATGTCCCGAGAAATTCATGTCACGTCATGTCGTGTTCAGAGAAATTCATGTCATGTCATGTCCCGAGAGATTCTTGTCATGTCATGTCATGTCATGTGCCAAGAAATTCATATCATGTCATGTACCGAGAAATTCATGTCATCTCAAGTGCCGATTAATTCATGTCATGTCAGGTCCCGAGAAATTCATGTCATGTCATGAGAAATTCATGTCTTCTCATGTGCCCATTTATTAATGTCATGTCATGTCCTGAGATATTCATGTCATGTCATGTCCCGAGAGTGTATTGGCATGTCATGTCATGTCATGTGCCGAGAGATTCATGTCATGTCATGTCCCGAAAAATTCTAGGCATGTCATGTCATGTCATGTCCCCTGAATTTCATGTCATATCTAGAGAATTCATCACAATTATTTCCCGAAAAATTCAATTCATGTCATGTGCCGAGAGACTCTTTTCATGTCATGTCATGTCCCAAGAAATTCATGTCATGTCATGTCATGTCCCGAGATATTCATGTCATGTCATTTCATATCTCAAGTAATTAATATCGTGTCACTTCATGTCCCGAGAAAATCATGTCATGTCATATCCGGATAAATTCTTGTCATGTCATGTCATGTCATGTCCCAAGAACTCATGTCATGGCTTGTCCCGAGAAATTCATGTCGTGTCATGTCATGTCACAAGAAATTCATGTCCTGTCAACGCTGGGAAATTCATGTCATGTCACGTCCAGAGAAAGTCATGTCATGTCATGTCCCAAGAAATTCATATCATGTCATGTCATTTGCCATGAAAATCATGTCATGTCATGTCCCGAGAAATTCATATCATGTCATGTCATTTGCCATGAAAATCATGTCATGTCATGTCCCGAGTAATTCATGCCATGTCATGTCCCGAGAAATTCATGTCATGTTATGTCTTGTCCCGAGAAATTCATGCCATGTCATGTTCCGACAAAACCATGTTATGTCATGTCCCCAGAAATTCATGTCATATGCCGAGAATTCATGACATGTCATGCCTCGAGAAATTCATGTCATGTCATGTGCCGAGAAATTCATGCCATGTCATGTCCCAAGAAATTCATGTCATGTCACGTCCCAAGAAATTCATGTCATATCATGTCATGTCCCTACAAATTCCTGTCATGTCATGTCCCCAGAAATTCATATCATGTCATGTCATTTGCCATGAAAATCATGTCATGTCATGTCCCAAGTAATTCATGCCATGTCATGTCCCGAGAAATTCATGTCATGTTATGGCTTGTCCCGAGAAATTCATGCCATGTCATGTTCCGACAAATCCATGTTATGTCATGTCCCCAGAAATTCATGTCATATGCCGAGAATTCATGACATGTCATGCCTCGAGAAATTCATGTCAGGTCATGTCCCGAGAAATTCATGCCATGTCATGTCCCAAGAAATTTATGTCATGTCACATCCCAAGAAATTCATGTCATATCATGTCATGTCCCGACAAATTCCTGTCATGTCTTGTCCCGAGAAATTCATGTCATGTCATGTCCACAGACATTTATGTCTTGTCATGTCATTTCATGTCATGTACCCTGAAATTAATGTCATATCCGAGAATTCATGACCTGTCATGTCCCATAAAATTCGTGTCATGTCATGTCCTGTGAAATTCATGTCGTGTCATGTCGTGAGAAATTCATGTCATATCCAGAGAATTCATGACGTGTCATTCCAGAGAAACTCATGTCATGTCAAATCCCAAGACATTCTTGTCATGTCATGTCATTTCATGTGCCAAGAAATTCATGTCATGTCATGTCCCTAGAGAGTATTGTCATGTCATGTCATGTCATGTTCCGAAAGATTCATGTCATGTCATGTACCGAGATATTCTAGTCATGTCATGTCATGTCATGTCCCAAGAACTCATGTCATGCCTTGTCCTGAGAAATTCATGTCATGTCATGTCATGTCCTAAGATATTCAAGTCCTCTCAACCCTGAGAAATTCATGTCTTGTCATGTCCAGATAAATTCATGTCATGTCATGCCCCCAGAAATTCATATAATGTCATGTCATTTGCCAAGAAAATCATTTCATGTCATGTCCCGAGAAATTCATGCCATGGCATGTCCCGAGAAATTCATGTCATGTCATGTCGTGTCCAGAGAAATTCATGTCATGTCATGTCGCGAGAGATTCTTGTCATGTCATGTCATGTCATGTGCCAAGAAATTCATATCATGTCATGTCCCGAGAAATTCATGTCATCTCATGTGCCGATTAATTTATGTCATGGCATGTCCTGAGAAATTCATGTCATGTCATGTCCCTAGAGAGTATTGTCATGTCATGTCACGTCATATGCCAAGAGATTCATGTCATGTCAGGTCCCGAGAAATTCATGTCATCATGTCATGTCATGAGAAATTCATGTCATCGCATGTGCCCATTGATTAATGTCATGTCATGTCCTGAGATATTCATGTCATGTCATGTCCCGAGAGTGTATTGGCAAGTCATGTCATGTCATGTGCCGAGAGATTCATGTCATGTCATGTCCCGAAAAATTCTAGGCATGTCATGTCATGTCATGTCCCCTGAATTTCATGTCATATCTAGAGAATTCATCACAATTATTTCCCGAAAAATTCAATTCATGTCATGTGCCGAGAGATTCTTGTCATGTCATGTCATGTCCCAAGAAATTCATGTCATGTCATGTCCTGAGATATTCATGTCATGTCATTTCATATCTCAAGAAATTAATATCGTGTCACGTCATGTCCCGAGAAAATCATGTCATGTCATATCCGGAGAAATTCTTGTCATGTCATGTCATGTCATGTCCCAAGAACTCATGTCATGGCTTGTCCCGAGAAATTCATGTCATGTCATGTCATGTCACAAGAAATTCATGTCCTGTCAACGCTGGGAAATACATGTCATGTCACGACCAGAGAAATTCATGACATGTCAAGTCCCAAGAAATTCATATCATGTCATGTCATTTGCCATGAAAATCATGTCATGTCATGTCCCGAGTAATTCATGCCATGTCATGTCCCGAGAAATTCATGTCATGTTATGTCTTGTCCCGAGAAATTCATGCCATGTCATGTTCCGACAAAACCATGTTATGTCATGTCCCCAGAAATTCATGTCATATGCCGAGAATTCATGACATGTCATGCCTCGAGAAATTCATGTCATGTCATGTCCCGAGAAATTCATGCCATGTCATGTCCCAAGAAATTCATGTCATGTCACGTCCCAAGAAATTCATGTCATATCATGTCATGTCCCTACAAATTCATGTCATGTCATGTCCCCAGAAATTCATATCATGTCATGTCATTTGCCATGAAAATCATGTCATGTCATGTCCCGAGTAATTCATGCCATGTCATGTCCCGAGAAATTCATGTCATGTTATGGCTTGTCCCGAGAAATTCATGCCATGTCATGTTCCGACAAATCCATGTTATGTCATGTCCCTAGAAATTCATGTCATATGCCGAGAATTCATGACATGTCATGCCTCGAGAAATTCATGTCAGGTCATGTCCCGAGAAATTCAGGCCATGTCATGTCCCAAGACATTTATGTCATGTCACGTCCCAAGAAATTCATGTCATATCATGTCATGTCCCGACAAATTCCTGTCATGTCATGTCCCGAGAAATTCATGTCATGTCATGTCCACAGACATTTATGTCTTGTCATGTCATTTCATGTCATGTACCCTGAAAGTAATGTCATATCCCGAGAATTCATGACCTGTCATGTCCCATAAAATTCGTGTCATGTCATGTCCTGTGAAATTCATGTCGTGTCATGTCGTGA
This sequence comes from Carcharodon carcharias, assembly GCF_017639515.1. Classification (NCBI taxonomy): domain Eukaryota; kingdom Metazoa; phylum Chordata; class Chondrichthyes; order Lamniformes; family Lamnidae; genus Carcharodon; species Carcharodon carcharias. Next base: position 1,195,010 of record NC_054500.1, read on the forward strand.
GAAATTCATTTCATATCCAGAGAATTCATGACGTGTCATTCCAGAGAAACTCATGTCATGTCAAATCCCGAGACATTCTTGTCATGTCATGTCATTTCATGTGCCAAGAAATTCACGTCATGTCATGTCCCTAGAGAGTATTGTCATCTCATGTCATGTCATGTCATGTTCCGAAAGATTCATGTCATGTCATGTCCCGAGATATTCTAGTCATGTCATGTCATGTCATGTCCCAAGAACTCATGTCATGCCTTGTCCTGAGAAATTCATGTCGTGTCATGTCATGTCCTAAGATATTCAAGTCCTCTCAACCCTGAAAAATTCATGTCTTGTCATGTCCAGAGAAATTCATGTCATGTCATGCCCCCAGAAATTCATATAATGTCATGTCATTTGCCAAGAAAATCATTTCATGTCATGTCCCGAGAAATTCATGCCATGGCATGTCCCGAGAAATTCATGTCACGTCATGTCGTGTTCAGAGAAATTCATGTCATGTCATGTCCCGAGAGATTCTTGTCATGTCATGTCATGTCATGTGCCAAGAAATTCATATCATGTCATGTACCGAGAAATTCATGTCATCTCAAGTGCCGATTAATTCATGTCATGTCAGGTCCCGAGAAATTCATGTCATGTCATGAGAAATTCATGTCTTCTCATGTGCCCATTTATTAATGTCATGTCATGTCCTGAGATATTCATGTCATGTCATGTCCCGAGAGTGTATTGGCATGTCATGTCATGTCATGTGCCGAGAGATTCATGTCATGTCATGTCCCGAAAAATTCTAGGCATGTCATGTCATGTCATGTCCCCTGAATTTCATGTCATATCTAGAGAATTCATCACAATTATTTCCCGAAAAATTCAATTCATGTCATGTGCCGAGAGACTCTTTTCATGTCATGTCATGTCCCAAGAAATTCATGTCATGTCATGTCATGTCCCGAGATATTCATGTCATGTCATTTCATATCTCAAGTAATTAATATCGTGTCACTTCATGTCCCGAGAAAATCATGTCATGTCATATCCGGATAAATTCTTGTCATGTCATGTCATGTCATGTCCCAAGAACTCATGTCATGGCTTGTCCCGAGAAATTCATGTCGTGTCATGTCATGTCACAAGAAATTCATGTCCTGTCAACGCTGGGAAATTCATGTCATGTCACGTCCAGAGAAAGTCATGTCATGTCATGTCCCAAGAAATTCATATCATGTCATGTCATTTGCCATGAAAATCATGTCATGTCATGTCCCGAGAAATTCATATCATGTCATGTCATTTGCCATGAAAATCATGTCATGTCATGTCCCGAGTAATTCATGCCATGTCATGTCCCGAGAAATTCATGTCATGTTATGTCTTGTCCCGAGAAATTCATGCCATGTCATGTTCCGACAAAACCATGTTATGTCATGTCCCCAGAAATTCATGTCATATGCCGAGAATTCATGACATGTCATGCCTCGAGAAATTCATGTCATGTCATGTGCCGAGAAATTCATGCCATGTCATGTCCCAAGAAATTCATGTCATGTCACGTCCCAAGAAATTCATGTCATATCATGTCATGTCCCTACAAATTCCTGTCATGTCATGTCCCCAGAAATTCATATCATGTCATGTCATTTGCCATGAAAATCATGTCATGTCATGTCCCAAGTAATTCATGCCATGTCATGTCCCGAGAAATTCATGTCATGTTATGGCTTGTCCCGAGAAATTCATGCCATGTCATGTTCCGACAAATCCATGTTATGTCATGTCCCCAGAAATTCATGTCATATGCCGAGAATTCATGACATGTCATGCCTCGAGAAATTCATGTCAGGTCATGTCCCGAGAAATTCATGCCATGTCATGTCCCAAGAAATTTATGTCATGTCACATCCCAAGAAATTCATGTCATATCATGTCATGTCCCGACAAATTCCTGTCATGTCTTGTCCCGAGAAATTCATGTCATGTCATGTCCACAGACATTTATGTCTTGTCATGTCATTTCATGTCATGTACCCTGAAATTAATGTCATATCCCGAGAATTCATGACCTGTCATGTCCCATAAAATTCGTGTCATGTCATGTCCTGTGAAATTCATGTCGTGTCATGTCGTGAGAAATTCATGTCATATCCAGAGAATTCATGACGTGTCATTCCAGAGAAACTCATGTCATGTCAAATCCCAAGACATTCTTGTCATGTCATGTCATTTCATGTGCCAAGAAATTCATGTCATGTCATGTCCCTAGAGAGTATTGTCATGTCATGTCATGTCATGTTCCGAAAGATTCATGTCATGTCATGTACCGAGATATTCTAGTCATGTCATGTCATGTCATGTCCCAAGAACTCATGTCATGCCTTGTCCTGAGAAATTCATGTCGTGTCATGTCATGTCCTAAGATATTCAAGTCCTCTCAACCCTGAGAAATTCATGTCTTGTCATGTCCAGATAAATTCATGTCATGTCATGCCCCCAGAAATTCATATAATGTCATGTCATTTGCCAAGAAAATCATTTCATGTCATGTCCCGAGAAATTCATGCCATGGCATGTCCCGAGAAATTCATGTCATGTCATGTCGTGTCCAGAGAAATTCATGTCATGTCATGTCGCGAGAGATTCTTGTCATGTCATGTCATGTCATGTGCCAAGAAATTCATATCATGTCATGTCCCGAGAAATTCATGTCATCTCATGTGCCGATTAATTTATGTCATGGCATGTCCTGAGAAATTCATGTCATGTCATGTCCCTAGAGAGTATTGTCATGTCATGTCACGTCATATGCCAAGAGATTCATGTCATGTCAGGTCCCGAGAAATTCATGTCATCATGTCATGTCATGAGAAATTCATGTCATCGCATGTGCCCATTGATTAATGTCATGTCATGTCCTGAGATATTCATGTCATGTCATGTCCCGAGAGTGTATTGGCAAGTCATGTCATGTCATGTGCCGAGAGATTCATGTCATGTCATGTCCCGAAAAATTCTAGGCATGTCATGTCATGTCATGTCCCCTGAATTTCATGTCATATCTAGAGAATTCATCACAATTATTTCCCGAAAAATTCAATTCATGTCATGTGCCGAGAGATTCTTGTCATGTCATGTCATGTCCCAAGAAATTCATGTCATGTCATGTCCTGAGATATTCATGTCATGTCATTTCATATCTCAAGAAATTAATATCGTGTCACGTCATGTCCCGAGAAAATCATGTCATGTCATATCCGGAGAAATTCTTGTCATGTCATGTCATGTCATGTCCCAAGAACTCATGTCATGGCTTGTCCCGAGAAATTCATGTCATGTCATGTCATGTCACAAGAAATTCATGTCCTGTCAACGCTGGGAAATACATGTCATGTCACGACCAGAGAAATTCATGACATGTCAAGTCCCAAGAAATTCATATCATGTCATGTCATTTGCCATGAAAATCATGTCATGTCATGTCCCGAGTAATTCATGCCATGTCATGTCCCGAGAAATTCATGTCATGTTATGTCTTGTCCCGAGAAATTCATGCCATGTCATGTTCCGACAAAACCATGTTATGTCATGTCCCCAGAAATTCATGTCATATGCCGAGAATTCATGACATGTCATGCCTCGAGAAATTCATGTCATGTCATGTCCCGAGAAATTCATGCCATGTCATGTCCCAAGAAATTCATGTCATGTCACGTCCCAAGAAATTCATGTCATATCATGTCATGTCCCTACAAATTCATGTCATGTCATGTCCCCAGAAATTCATATCATGTCATGTCATTTGCCATGAAAATCATGTCATGTCATGTCCCGAGTAATTCATGCCATGTCATGTCCCGAGAAATTCATGTCATGTTATGGCTTGTCCCGAGAGATTCATGCCATGTCATGTTCCGACAAATCCATGTTATGTCATGTCCCTAGAAATTCATGTCATATGCCGAGAATTCATGACATGTCATGCCTCGAGAAATTCATGTCAGGTCATGTCCCGAGAAATTCATGCCATGTCATGTCCCAAGAAATTTATGTCATGTCACGTCCCAAGAAATTCATGTCATATCATGTCATGTCCCGACAAATTCCTGTCATGTCTTGTCCCGAGAAATTCATGTCATGTCATGTCCACAGACATTTATGTCTTGTCATGTCATTTCATGTCATGTACCTTGAAATTAATGTCATATCCCGAGAATTCATGACCTGTCATGTCCCATGAAATTCGTGTCATGTCATGTCCTGTGAAATTCATGTCATGTCATGTCGTGAGAAATTCATGTCATATCCAGAGAATTCATGACGTGTCATTCCAGAGAAACTCATGTCATGTCAAATCCCGAGACATTCTTGTCATGTCATGTCATTTCATGTGCCAAGAAATTCATGTCATGTCATGTCCCTAGAGAGTATTGTCATCTCATGTCATGTCATGTCATGTTCCGAAAGATTCATGTCATGTCATGTACCGAGATATTCTAGTCATGTCATGTCATGTCATGTCCCAAGAACTCATGTCATGCCTTGTCCTGAGAAATTCATGTCGTGTCATGTCATGTCCTAAGATATTCAAGTCCTCTCAACCCTGAGAAATTCATGTCTTGTCATGTCCAGATAAATTCATGTCATGTCATGCCCCCAGAAATTCATATAATGTCATGTCATTTGCCAAGAAAATCATTTCATGTCATGTCCCGAGAAATTCATGCCATGGCATGTCCCGAGAAATTCATGTCATGTCATGTCGTGTCCAGAGAAATTCATGTCATGTCATGTCGCGAGAGATTCTTGTCATGTCATGTCATGTCATGTGCCAAGAAATTCATATCATGTCATGTCCCGAGAAATTCATGTCATCTCATGTGCCGATTAATTTATGTCATGGCATGTCCTGAGAAATTCATGTCATGTCATGTCCCTAGAGAGTATTGTCATGTCATGTCACGTCATATGCCAAGAGATTCATGTCATGTCAGGTCCCGAGAAATTCATGTCATCATGTCATGTCATGAGAAATTCATGTCATCGCATGTGCCCATTGATTAATGTCATGTCATGTCCTGAGATATTCATGTCATGTCATGTCCCGAGAGTGTATTGGCAAGTCATGTCATGTCATGTGCCGAGAGATTCATGTCATGTCATGTCCCGAAAAATTCTAGGCATGTCATGTCATGTCATGTCCCCTGAATTTCATGTCATATCTAGAGAATTCATCACAATTATTTCCCGAAAAATTCAATTCATGTCATGTGCCGAGAGATTCTTGTCATGTCATGTCATGTCCCAAGAAATTCATGTCATGTCATGTCCTGAGATATTCATGTCATGTCATTTCATATCTCAAGAAATTAATATCGTGTCACGTCATGTCCCGAGAAAATCATGTCATGTCATATCCGGAGAAATTCTTGTCATGTCATGTCATGTCATGTCCCAAGAACTCATGTCATGGCTTGTCCCGAGAAATTCATGTCATGTCATGTCATGTCACAAGAAATTCATGTCCTGTCAACGCTGGGAAATACATGTCATGTCACGACCAGAGAAATTCATGACATGTCAAGTCCCAAGAAATTCATATCATGTCATGTCATTTGCCATGAAAATCATGTCATGTCATGTCCCGAGTAATTCATGCCATGTCATGTCCCGAGAAATTCATGTCATGTTATGTCTTGTCCCGAGAAATTCATGCCATGTCATGTTCCGACAAAACCATGTTATGTCATGTCCCCAGAAATTCATGTCATATGCCGAGAATTCATGACATGTCATGCCTCGAGAAATTCATGTCATGTCATGTCCCGAGAAATTCATGCCATGTCATGTCCCAAGAAATTCATGTCATGTCACGTCCCAAGAAATTCATGTCATATCATGTCATGTCCCTACAAATTCATGTCATGTCATGTCCCCAGAAATTCATATCATGTCATGTCATTTGCCATGAAAATCATGTCATGTCATGTCCCGAGTAATTCATGCCATGTCATGTCCCGAGAAATTCATGTCATGTTATGGCTTGTCCCGAGAGATTCATGCCATGTCATGTTCCGACAAATCCATGTTATGTCATGTCCCTAGAAATTCATGTCATATGCCGAGAATTCATGACATGTCATGCCTCGAGAAATTCATGTCAGGTCATGTCCCGAGAAATTCATGCCATGTCATGTCCCAAGAAATTTATGTCATGTCACGTCCCAAGAAATTCATGTCATATCATGTCATGTCCCGACAAATTCCTGTCATGTCTTGTCCCGAGAAATTCATGTCATGTCATGTCCACAGACATTTATGTCTTGTCATGTCATTTCATGTCATGTACCCTGAAATTAATGTCATATCCCGAGAATTCATGACCTGTCATGTCCCATGAAATTCGTGTCATGTCATGTCCTGTGAAATTCATGTCATGTCATGTCGTGAGAAATTCATGTCATATCCAGAGAATTCATGACGTGTCATTCCAGAGAAACTCATGTCATGTCAAATCCCGAGACATTCTTGTCATGTCATGTCATTTCATGTGCCAAGAAATTCATGTCATGTCATGTCCCTAGAGAGTATTGTCATCTCATGTCATGTCATGTCATGTTCCGAAAGATTCATGTCATGTCATGTCCCGAGATATTCTAGTCATGTCATGTCATGTCATGTCCCAAGAACCCATGTCATGCCTTGTCCTGAGAAATTCATGTCGTGTCATGTCATGTCCTAAGATATTCAAGTCCTCTCAACCCTGAGAAATTCATGTCTTGTCATGTCCAGATAAATTCATGTCATGTCATGCCCCCAGAAATTCATATAATGTCATGTCATTTGCCAAGAAAATCATTTCATGTCATGTCCCGAGAAATTCATGCCATGGCATGTCCCGAGAAATTCATGTCATGTCATGTCGTGTCCAGAGAAATTCATGTCATGTCATGTCGCGAGAGATTCTTGTCATGTCATGTCATGTCATGTGCCAAGAAATTCATATCATGTCATGTCCCGAGAAATTCATGTCATCTCATGTGCCGATTAATTTATGTCATGGCATGTCCTGAGAAATTCATGTCATGTCATGTCCCTAGAGAGTATTGTCATGTCATGTCACGTCATATGCCAAGAGATTCATGTCATGTCAGGTCCCGAGAAATTCATGTCATCATGTCATGTCATGAGAAATTCATGTCATCGCATGTGCCCATTGATTAATGTCATGTCATGTCCTGAGATATTCATGTCATGTCATGTCCCGAGAGTGTATTGGCAAGTCATGTCATGTCATGTGCCGAGAGATTCATGTCATGTCATGTCCCGAAAAATTCTAGGCATGTCATGTCATGTCATGTCCCCTGAATTTCATGTCATATCTAGAGAATTCATCACAATTATTTCCCGAAAAATTCAATTCATGTCATGTGCCGAGAGATTCTTGTCATGTCATGTCATGTCCCAAGAAATTCATGTCATGTCATGTCCTGAGATATTCATGTCATGTCATTTCATATCTCAAGAAATTAATATCGTGTCACGTCATGTCCCGAGAAAATCATGTCATGTCATATCCGGAGAAATTCTTGTCATGTCATGTCATGTCATGTCCCAAGAACTCATGTCATGGCTTGTCCCGAGAAATTCATGTCATGTCATGTCATGTCACAAGAAATTCATGTCCTGTCAACGCTGGGAAATACATGTCATGTCACGACCAGAGAAATTCATGACATGTCAAGTCCCAAGAAATTCATATCATGTCATGTCATTTGCCATGAAAATCATGTCATGTCATGTCCCGAGTAACTCATGCCATGTCATGTCCCGAGAAATTCATGTCATGTTATGTCTTGTCCCGAGAAATTCATGCCATGTCATGTTCCGACAAAACCATGTTATGTCATGTCCCCAGAAATTCATGTCATATGCCGAGAATTCATGACATGTCATGCCTCGAGAAATTCATGTCATGTCATGTCCCGAGAAATTCATGCCATGTCATGTCCCAAGAAATTCATGTCATGTCACGTCCCAAGAAATTCATGTCATATCATGTCATGTCCCTACAAATTCATGTCATGTCATGTCCCCAGAAATTCATATCATGTCATGTCATTTGCCATGAAAATCATGTCATGTCATGTCCCGAGTAATTCATGCCATGTCATGTCCCGAGAAATTCATGTCATGTTATGGCTTGTCCCGAGAGATTCATGCCATGTCATGTTCCGACAAATCCATGTTATGTCATGTCCCTAGAAATTCATGTCATATGCCGAGAATTCATGACATGTCATGCCTCGAGAAATTCATGTCAGGTCATGTCCCGAGAAATTCATGCCATGTCATGTCCCAAGAAATTTATGTCATGTCACGTCCCAAGAAATTCATGTCATATCATGTCATGTCCCGACAAATTCCTGTCATGTCTTGTCCCGAGAAATTCATGTCATGTCATGTCCACAGACATTTATGTCTTGTCATGTCATTTCATGTCATGTACCTTGAAATTAATGTCATATCCCGAGAATTCATGACCTGTCATGTCCCATGAAATTCGTGTCATGTCATGTCCTGTGAAATTCATGTCATGTCATGTCGTGAGAAATTCATGTCATATCCAGAGAATTCATGACGTGTCATTCCAGAGAAACTCATGTCATGTCAAATCCCGAGACATTCTTGTCATGTCATGTCATTTCATGTGCCAAGAAATTCATGTCATGTCATGTCCCTAGAGAGTATTGTCATCTCATGTCATGTCATGTCATGTTCCGAAAGATTCATGTCATGTCATGTCCCGAGATATTCTAGTCATGTCATGTCATGTCATGTCCCAAGAACCCATGTCATGCCTTGTCCTGAGAAATTCATGTCGTGTCATGTCATGTCCTAAGATATTCAAGTCCTCTCAACCCTGAGAAATTCATGTCTTGTCATGTCCAGATAAATTCATGTCATGTCATGCCCCCAGAAATTCATATAATGTCATGTCATTTGCCAAGAAAATCATTTCATGTCATGTCCCGAGAAATTCATGCCATGGCATGTCCCGAGAAATTCATGTCATGTCATGTCGTGTCCAGAGAAATTCATGTCATGTCATGTCGCGAGAGATTCTTGTCATGTCATGTCATGTCATGTGCCAAGAAATTCATATCATGTCATGTCCCGAGAAATTCATGTCATCTCATGTGCAGATTTATTTATGTCATGTCATGTCCTGAGAAATTCATGTCATGTCATGTCCCTAGAGAGTATTGTCATGTCATGTCACGTCATATGCCAAGAGATTCATGTCATGTCAAGTCCCGAGAAATTCATGTCATGTCATGAGAAATTCATGTCATCTCATGTGCCCATTTATTAATGTCATGTCATGTCCTGAGATATTCATGTCATGTCATGTCCCGAGAGTGTATTGGCATGTCATGTCATGTCATGTGCCGAGAGATTCATGTCATGTCATGTCCCGAAAAATTCTAGGCATGTCATGTCATGTCATGTCCCCTGAATTTCATGTCATATCTAGAGAATTCATCACAATTATTTCCCGAAAAATTCAATTCATGTCATGTGCCAAGAGATTCTTGTCATGTCATGTCATGTCCCAAGAAATTCATGTCATGTCGTGTCCCGAGATATTCATGTCATTTCATATCTCAAGAAATTCATATCATGTCACGTCATGTCCCGAGAAAATCATGTTATGTCATGTCCGGAGAAATTCTTGTCATGTCATGTCATGTCATGTCCCAAGAACTCATGTCATGCCTTGTCCCGAGAAATTCATGTCGTGTCATGTCATGTCACAAGAAATTCATGTCCTGTCAACGCTGGGAAATTCATGTCATGTCACGTCCAGAGAAATTCATGTCATGTCATGTCCCAAGAAATTCATATCATGTCATGTCATTTGCCATGAAAATCATGTCATGTCATGTCCCGAGTAATTCATGCCATGTCATGTCCCGAGAAATTCATGTCATGTTATGTCTTGTCCCGAGAAATTCATGCCATGTCATGTTCCGACAAAACCATGTTATGTCATGTCCCCAGAAATTCATGTCATATGCCGAGAATTCATGACACGTCATGCCTCGAGAAATTCATGTCATGTCATGTCCCGAGAAATTCATGCCATGTCATGTCCCGAGAAATTCATGTCATGTCACGTCCCAAGAAATTCATGTCATATCATGTCATGTCCCGACAAATTCATGTCATGTCATGTCCCAAGAAATTCATATCATGTCATGTCATTTGCCATGAAAATCATGTCATGTCATGTCCCGAGTAATTCATGCCATGTCATGTCCCGAGAAATTCATGTCATGTTATGGCTTGTCCCGAGAAATTCATGCCATGTCATGTTCCGACAAATCCATGTTATGTCATGTCCCTAGAAATTCATGTCATATGCCGAGAATTCATGACATGTCATGCCTCGAGAAATTCATGTCAGGTCATGTCCCGAGAAATTCAGGCCATGTCATGTCCCAAGACATTTATGTCATGTCACGTCCCAAGAAATTCATGTCATATCATGTCATGTCCCGACAAATTCCTGTCATGTCATATCCCGAGAAATTCATGTCATGTCATGTCCACAGACATTTATGTCTTGTCATGTCATTTCATGTCATGTACCCTGAAAGTAATGTCATATCCCGAGAATTCATGACCTGTCATGTCCCATAAAATTCGTGTCATGTCATGTCCTGTGAAATTCATGTCGTGTCATGTCGTGAGAAATTCATTTCATATCCAGAGAATTCATGACGTGTCATTCCAGAGAAACGCATGTCATGTCAAATCCCGAGACATTCTTGTCATGTCATGTCATTTCATGTGCCAAGAAATTCATGTCATGTCATGTCCCTAGAGAGTATTGTCATCTCATGTCATGTCATGTCATGTTCCGAAAGATTCATGTCATGTCATGTCCCGAGATATTCTAGTCATGTCATGTCATGTCATGTCCCAAGAACTCATGTCATGCCTTGTCCTGAGAAATTCATGTCGTGTCATGTCATGTCCTAAGATATTCAAGTCCTCTCAACCCTGAGAAATTCATGTCTTGTCATGTCCAGAGAAATTCATGTCATGTCATGCCCCCAGAAATTCATATAATGTCATGTCATTTGCCAAGAAAATCATTTCATGTCATGTCCCGAGAAATTCATGCCATGGCATGTCCCGAGAAATTCATGTCACGTCATGTCGTGTTCAGAGAAATTCATGTCATGTCATGTCCCGAGAGATTCTTGTCATGTCATGTCATGTCATGTGCCAAGAAATTCATATCATGTCATGTCCCGAGAAATTCATGTCATCTCAAGTGCCGATTAATTCATGTCATGTCAGGTCCCGAGAAATTCATGTCATGTCATGAGAAATTCATGTCTTCTCATGTGCCCATTTATTAATGTCATGTCATGTCCTGGGATATTCATGTCATGTCATGTCCCGAGAGTGTATTGGCATGTCATGTCATGTCATGTGCCGAGAGATTCATGTCATGTCATGTCCCGAAAAATTCTAGGCATGTCATGTCATGTCATGTCCCCTGAATTTCATGTCATATCTAGAGAATTCATCACAATTATTTCCCGAAAAATTCAATTCATGTCATGTGCCGAGAGACTCTTGTCATGTCATATCATGTCCCAAGAAATTCATGTCATGTCATGTCATGTCCCGAGATATTCATGTCATGTCATTTCATATCTCAAGAAATTAATATCGTGTCACGTCATGTCCCGAGAAAATCATGTCATGTCATATCCGGATAAATTCTTGTCATGTCATGTCATGTCATGTCCCAAGAACTCATGTCATGGCTTGTCCCGAGAAATTCATGTCGTGTCATGTCATGTCACAAGAAATTCATGTCCTGTCAATGCTGGGAAATTCATGTCATGTCACGTCCAGAGAAAGTCATGTCATGTCATGTCCCAAGAAATTCATATCATGTCATGTCATTTGCCATGAAAATCATGTCATGTCATGTCCCGAGAAATTCATATCATGTCATGTCATTTGCCATGAAAATCATGTCATGTCATGTCCCGAGTAATTCATGCCATGTCATGTCCCGAGAAATTCATGTCATGTTATGTCTTGTCCCGAGAAATTCATGCCATGTCATGTTCCGACAAAACCATGTTATGTCATGTCCCCAGAAATTCATGTCATATGCCGAGAATTCATGACATGTCATGCCTCGAGAAATTCATGTCATGTCATGTCCCGAGAAATTCATGCCATGTCATGTCCCAAGAAATTCATGTCATGTCACGTCCCAAGAAATTCATGTCATATCATGTCATGTCCCTACAAATTCATGTCATGTCATGTCCCCAGAAATTCATATCATGTCATGTCATTTGCCATGAAAATCATGTCATGTCATGTCCCGAGTAATTCATGCCATGTCATGTCCCGAGAAATTCATGTCATGTTATGGCTTGTCCCGAGAAATTCATGCCATGTCATGTTCCGACAAATCCATGTTATGTCATGTCCCCAGAAATTCATGTCATATGCCGAGAATTCATGACATGTCATGCCTCGAGAAATTCATGTCAGGTCATGTCCCGAGAAATTCATGCCATGTCATGTCCCAAGAAATTTATGTCATGTCACCTCCCAAGAAATTCATGTCATATCATGTCATGTCCCGACAAATTCCTGTCATGTCTTGTCCCGAGAAATTCATGTCATGTCATGTCCACAGACATTTATGTCTTGTCATGTCATTTCATGTCATGTACCCTGAAATTAATGTCATATCCCGAGAATTCATGACCTGTCATGTCCCATAAAATTCGTGTCATGTCATGTCCTGTGAAATTCATGTCATGTCATGTCGTGAGAAATTCATGTCATATCCAGAGAATTCATGACGTGTCATTCCAGAGAAACTCATGTCATGTCAAATCCCAAGACATTCTTGTCATGTCATGTCATTTCATGTGCCAAGAAATTCATGTCATGTCATGTCCCTAGAGAGTATTGTCATTTCATGTCATGTCATGTCATGTTCCGAAAGATTCATGTCATGTCATGTCCCGAGATATTCTAGTCATGTCATGTCATGTCATGTCCCAAGAACTCATGTCATGCCTTGTCCTGAGAAATTCATGTCGTGTCATGTCATGTCCTAAGATATTCAAGTCCTGTCAACCCTGGGAAAATCATGTCTTGTCATGTCCAGATAAATTCATGTCATGTCATGCCCCCAGAAATTCATATAATGTCATGTCATTTGCCAAGAAAATCATTTCATGTCATGTCCCGAGAAATTCATGCCATGGCATGTCCCGAGAAATTCATGTCATGTCATGTCGTGTCCAGAGAAATTCATGTCATGTCATGTCGCGAGAGATTCTTGTCATGTCATGTCATGTCATGTGCCAAGAAATTCATATCATGTCATGTCCCGAGAAATTCATGTCATCTCATGTGCAGATTAATTTATGTCATGTCATGTCCTGAGAAATTCATGTCATGTCATGTCCCTAGAGAGTATTGTCATGTCATGTCACGTCATATGCCAAGAGATTCATGTCATGTCAGGTCCCGAGAAATTCATGTCATGTCATGAGAAATTCATGTCATCTCATGTGCCCATTGATTAATGTCATGTCATGTCCCGAGAGTGTATTGGCATGTCATGTCATGTCATGTGCCGAGAGATTGATGTCATGTCATGTCCCGAAAAATTCTAGGCATGTCATGTCATGTCCCCTGAATTTCATGTCATATCTAGAAAAATCATCACAATTAATTCCCGAAAAATTCAATTCATGTCATGTGCCAAGAGATTCTTGTCATGTCATGTCATGTCCCAAGAAATTCATGTCATGTCATGTCCCGAGATATTCATGTCATGTCATTTCATATCTCAAGAAATTAATATCGTGTCACGTCATGTCCCGAGAAAATCATGTTATGTCATGTCCGGAGAAATTCTTGTCATGTCATGTCATGTCATGTCCCAAGAACTCATGTCATGCCTTGTCCCGAGAAATTCATGTCGTGTCATGTCATGTCACAAGAAATTCATGTCCTGTCAACGCTGGGAAATTCATGTCATGTCACGTCCCAAGAAATTCATGGCATATCATGTCATGTCCCGACAAATGCATGTCATGTCATGTCCCCAGAAATTCATATCATGTCATGTCATTTGCCATGAAAATCATGTCATGTCATGTCCCGAGTAATTCATGCCTTGTCATGTCCCGAGAAATTCATGTCATGTTATGGCTTGTCCCGAGAAATTCATGCCATGTCATGTTCCGACAAATCCATGTTATGTCATGTCCCCAGAAATTCATGTCATATGCCGAGAATTCATGACATGTCATGCCTCGAGAAATTCATGTCAGGTCATGTCCCGAGAAATTCATGCCATGTCATGTCCCAAGACATTTATGTCATGTCACGTCCCAAGAAATTCATGTCATATCATGTCATGTCCCGACAAATTCCTGTCATGTCATGTCCCGAGAAATTCATGTCATGTCATGTCCACAGACATTTATGTCTTGTCATGTCATTTCATGTCATGTACCCTGAAATTAATGTCATATCCCGAGAATTCATGACCTGTCATGTCCCATAAAATTCGTGTCATGTCATGTCCTGTGAAATTCATGTCATCTCATATCGTGAGAAATTCATGTCATATCCAGAGAATTCATGACGTGTCATTCCAGAGAAACTCATGTCATGTCAAATCCCGAGACATTCTTGTCATGACATATCATTTCATGTGCCAAGAAATTCATGTCATGTCATGTCCCTAGAGAGTATTGTCATGTCATGTCATGTCATGTTCCGAAAGATTCATGTCATGTCATGTCCCGAGATATTCTAGTCATGTCATGTCATGTCATGTCCCAAGAACTCATGTCATGCTTTGTCCTGAGAAATTCATGTCGTGTCATGTCATGTCCTAAGATATTCAAGTCCTCTCAACCCTGAGAAATTCATGTCTTGTCATGTCCAGATAAATTCATGTCATGTCATGCCCCCAGAAATTCATATAATGTCATGTCATTTGCCAAGAAAATCATTTCATGTCATGTCCCGAGAAATTCATGCCATGGCATGTCCCGAGAAATTCATGTCATGTCATGTCGTGTCCAGAGAAATTCATGTCATGTCATGTCGCGAGAGATTCTTGTCATGTCATGTCATGTCATGTGCCAAGAAATTCATATCATGTCATGTCCCGAGAAATTCATGTCATCTCATGTGCCGATTAATTTATGTCATGGCATGTCCTGAGAAATTCATGTCATGTCATGTCCCTAGAGAGTATTGTCATGTCATGTCACGTCATATGCCAAGAGATTCATGTCATGTCAGGTCCCGAGAAATTCATGTCATCATGTCATGTCATGAGAAATTCATGTCATCGCATGTGCCCATTGATTAATGTCATGTCATGTCCTGAGATATTCATGTCATGTCATGTCCCGAGAGTGTATTGGCAAGTCATGTCATGTCATGTGCCGAGAGATTCATGTCATGTCATGTTCCGAAAAATTCTAGGCATGTCATGTCATGTCATGTCCCCTGAATTTCATGTCATATCTAGAGAATTCATCACAATTATTTCCCGAAAAATTCAATTCATGTAATGTGCCGAGAGATTCTTGTCATGTCATGTCATGTCCCAAGAAATTCATGTCATGTCATGTCCTGAGATATTCATGTCATGTTATTTCATATCTCAAGAAATTAATATCGTGTCACGTCATGTCCCGAGAAAATCATGTCATGTCATATCCGGAGAAATTCTTGTCATGTCATGTCATGTCATGTCCCAAGAACTCATGTCATGGCTTGTGCCGAGAAATTCATGTCGTGTCATGTCATGTCACAAGAAATTCATGTCCTGTCAACGCTGGGAAATACATGTCATGTCACGACCAGAGAAATTCATGTCATGTCAAGTCCCAAGAAATTCATATCATGTCATGTCATTTGCCATGAAAATCATGTCATGTCATGTCCCGAGTAATTCATGCCATGTCATGTCCCGAGAAATTCATGTCATGTTATGTCTTGTCCCGAGAAATTCATGCCATGTCATGTTCCGACAAAACCATGTTATGTCATGTCCCCAGAAATTCATGTCATATGCCGAGAATTCATGACATGTCATGCCTCGAGAAATTCATGTCATGTCATGTCCCGAGAAATTCATGCCATGTCATGTCCCAAGAAATTCATGTCATGTCACGTCCCAAGAAATTCATGTCATATCATGTCATGTCCCGACAAATTCATGTCATGTCATGTCCCCAGAAATTCATATCATGTCATGTCATTTGCCATGAAAATCATGTCATGTCATGTCCCGAGTAATTCATGCCATGTCATGTCCCGAGAAATTCATGTCATGTTATGGCTTGTCCCGAGAAATTCATGCCATGTCATGTTCCGACAAATCCATGTTATGTCATGTCCCCAGAAATTCATGTCATATGCCGAGAATTCATGACATGTCATGCCTCGAGAAATTCATGTCAGGTCATGTCCCGAGAAATTCATGCCATGTCATGTCCCAAGAAATTTACGTCATGTCACGTCCCAAGAAATTCATGTCATATCATGTCATGTCCCGACAAATTCCTGTCATGTCTTGTCCCGAGAAATTCATGTCATGTCATGTCCACAGACATTTGTGTCTTGTCATGTCATTTCATGTCATGTACCTTGAAATTAATGTCATATCGCGAGAATTCATGACCTGTCATGTCCCATGAAATTCGTGTCATGTCATGTCCTGTGAAATTCATGTCATGTCATGTCGTGAGAAATTCATGTCATATCCAGAGAATTCATGACGTGTCATTCCAGAGAAACTCATGTCATGTCAAATCCCAAGACATTCTTGTCATGTCATGTCATTTCATGTGCCAAGAAATTCATGTCATGTCATGTCCCTAGAGAGTATTGTCATGTCATGTCATGTCATGTCATGTTCCGAAAGATTCATGTCATGTCATGTCCCGAGATATTCTAGTCATGTCATGTCATGTCATGTCCCAAGAACTCATGTCATGCCTTGTCCTGAGAAATTCATGTCGTGTCATGTCATGTCCTAAGATATTCAAGTCCTCTCAACCCTGGAAAATCATGTCTTGTCATGTCCAGATAAATTCATGTCATGTCATGCCCCCAGAAATTCATATAATGTCATGTCATTTGCCAAGAAAATCATTTCATGTCATGTCCCGAGAAATTCATGCCATGGCATGTCCCGAGAAATTCATGTCATGTCATGTCGTGTCCAGAGAAATTCATGTCATGTCATGTCGCGAGAGATTCTTGTCATGTCATGTCATGTCATGTGCCAAGAAATTCATATCATGTCATGTCCCGAGAAATTCATGTCATCTCATGTGCAGATTAATTTATGTCATGTCATGTCCTGAGAAATTCATGTCATGTCATGTCCCTAGAGAGTATTGTCATGTCATGTCACGTCATATGCCAAGAGATTCATGTCATGTCAAGTCCCGAGAAATTCATGTCATGTCATGAGAAATTCATGTCATCTCATGTGCCCATTTATTAATGTCATGTCATGTCCTGAGATATTCATGTCATGTCATGTCCCGAGAGTGTATTGGCATGTCATGTCATGTCATGTGCCGAGAGATTCATGTCATGTCCCGAAAAATTCTAGGCATGTCATGTCATGTCATGTCCCCTGAATTTCATGTCATATCTAGAGAATTCATCACAATTATTTCCCGAAAAATTCAATTCATGTCATGTGCCAAGAGATTCTTGTCATGTCATGTCATGTCCCAAGAAATTCATGTCATGTCATGTCCTGAGATATTCATGTCATGTCATTTCATATCTCAAGAAATTAATATCGTGTCACGTCATGTCCCGAGAAAATCATGTTATGTCATGTCCGGAGAAATTCTTGTCATGTCATGTCATGTCATGTCCCAAGAACTCATGTCATGCCTTGTCCCGAGAAATTCATGTCGTGTCATGTCATGTCACAAGAAATTCATGTCCTGTCAACGCTGGGAAATTCATGTCATGTCACGTCCCAAGAAATTCATGGCATATCATGTCATGTCCCGACAAATGCATGTCATGTCATGTCCCCAGAAATTCATATCATGTCATGTCATTTGCCATGAAAATCATGTCATGTCATGTCCCGAGTAATTCATGCCTTGTCATGTCCCGAGAAATTCATGTCATGTTATGGCTTGTCCCGAGAAATTCATGCCATGTCATGTTCCGACAAATCCATGTTATGTCATGTCCCCAGAAATTCATGTCATATGCCGAGAATTCATGACATGTCATGCCTCGAGAAATTCATGTCAGGTCATGTCCCGAGAAATTCATGCCATGTCATGTCCCAAGACATTTATGTCATGTCACGTCCCAAGAAATTCATGTCATATCATGTCATGTCCCGACAAATTCCTGTCATGTCATGTCCCGAGAAATTCATGTCATGTCATGTCCACAGACATTTATGTCTTGTCATGTCATTTCATGTCATGTACCCTGAAATTAATGTCATATCCCGAGAATTCATGACCTGTCATGTCCCATAAAATTCGTGTCATGTCATGTCCTGTGAAATTCATGTCATCTCATGTCGTGAGAAATTCATGTCATATCCAGAGAATTCATGACGTGTCATTCCAGAGAAACTCATGTCATGTCAAATCCCGAGACATTCTTGTCATGTCATGTCATTTCATGTGCCAAGAAATTCATGTCATGTCATGTCCCTAGAGAGTATTGTCTCATGTCATGTCATGTCATGTTCCGAAAGATTCATGTCATGTCATGTCCCGAGATATTCTAGTCATGTCATGTCATGTCATGTCCCAAGAACTCATGTCATGCTTTGTCCTGAGAAATTCATGTCGTGTCATGTCATGTCCTAAGATATTCAAGTCCTCTCAACCCTGAGAAATTCATGTCTTGTCATGTCCAGATAAATTCATGTCATGTCATGCCCCCAGAAATTCATATAATGTCATGTCATTTGCCAAGAAAATCATTTCATGTCATGTCCCGAGAAATTCATGCCATGGCATGTCCCGAGAAATTCATGTCATGTCATGTCGTGTCCAGAGAAATTCATGTCATGTCATGTCGCGAGAGATTCTTGTCATGTCATGTCATGTCATGTGCCAAGAAATTCATATCATGTCATGTCCCGAGAAATTCATGTCATCTCATGTGCCGATTAATTTATGTCATGGCATGTCCTGAGAAATTCATGTCATGTCATGTCCCTAGAGAGTATTGTCATGTCATGTCACGTCATATGCCAAGAGATTCATGTCATGTCAGGTCCCGAGAAATTCATGTCATCATGTCATGTCATGAGAAATTCATGTCATCGCATGTGCCCATTGATTAATGTCATGTCATGTCCTGAGATATTCATGTCATGTCATGTCCCGAGAGTGTATTGGCAAGTCATGTCATGTCATGTGCCGAGAGATTCATGTCATGTCATGTCCGAAAAATTCTAGGCATGTCATGTCATGTCATGTCCCCTGAATTTCATGTCATATCTAGAGAATTCATCACAATTATTTCCCGAAAAATTCAATTCATGTAATGTGCCGAGAGATTCTTGTCATGTCATGTCATGTCCCAAGAAATTCATGTCATGTCATGTCCTGAGATATTCATGTCATGTCATTTCATATCTCAAGAAATTAATATCGTGTCACGTCATGTCCCGAGAAAATCATGTCATGTCATATCCGGAGAAATTCTTGTCATGTCATGTCATGTCATGTCCCAAGAACTCATGTCATGGCTTGTGCCCGAGAAATTCATGTCGTGTCATGTCATGTCACAAGAAATTCATGTCCTGTCAACGCTGGGAAATACATGTCATGTCACGACCAGAGAAATTCATGTCATGTCAAGTCCCAAGAAATTCATATCATGTCATGTCATTTGCCATGAAAATCATGTCATGTCATGTCCCGAGTAATTCATGCCATGTCATGTCCCGAGAAATTCATGTCATGTTATGTCTTGTCCCGAGAAATTCATGCCATGTCATGTTCCGACAAAACCATGTTATGTCATGTCCCCAGAAATTCATGTCATATGCCGAGAATTCATGACATGTCATGCCTCGAGAAATTCATGTCATGTCATGTCCCGAGAAATTCATGCCATGTCATGTCCCAAGAAATTCATGTCATGTCACGTCCCAAGAAATTCATGTCATATCATGTCATGTCCCGACAAATTCATGTCATGTCATGTCCCCAGAAATTCATATCATGTCATGTCATTTGCCATGAAAATCATGTCATGTCATGTCCCGAGTAATTCATGCCATGTCATGTCCCGAGAAATTCATGTCATGTTATGGCTTGTCCCGAGAAATTCATGCCATGTCATGTTCCGACAAATCCATGTTATGTCATGTCCCCAGAAATTCATGTCATATGCCGAGAATTCATGACATGTCATGCCTCGAGAAATTCATGTCAGGTCATGTCCCGAGAAATTCATGCCATGTCATGTCCCAAGAAATTTACGTCATGTCACGTCCCAAGAAATTCATGTCATATCATGTCATGTCCCGCCAAATTCCTGTCATGTCTTGTCCCGAGAAATTCATGTCATGTCATGTCCACAGACATTTGTGTCTTGTCATGTCATTTCATGTCATGTACCTTGAAATTAATGTCATATCGCGAGAATTCATGACCTGTCATGTCCCATGAAATTCGTGTCATGTCATGTCCTGTGAAATTCATGTCATGTCATGTCGTGAGAAATTCATGTCATATCCAGAGAATTCATGACGTGACATTCCAGAGAAACTCATGTCATGTCAAATCCCAAGACATTCTTGTCATGTCATGTCATTTCATGTGCCAAGAAATTCATGTCATGTCATGTCCCTAGAGAGTATTGTCATGTCATGTCATGTCATGTCATGTTCCGAAAGATTCATGTCATGTCATGTCCCGAGATATTCTAGTCATGTCATGTCATGTCATGTCCCAAGAACTCATGTCATGCCTTGTCCTGAGAAATTCATGTCGTGTCATGTCATGTCCTTAGATATTCAAGTCCTCTCAACCCTGAGAAATTCATGTCTTGTCATGTCCAGATAAATTCATGTCATGTCATGCCCCCAGAAATTCATATAATGTCATGTCATTTGCCAAGAAAATCATTTCATGTCATGTCCCGAGAAATTCATGCCATGGCATGTCCCGAGAAATTCATGTCATGTCATGTCGTGTCCAGAGAAATTCATGTCATGTCATGTCGCGAGAGATTCTTGTCATGTCATGTCATGTCATGTGCCAAGAAATTCATATCATGTCATGTCCCGAGAAATTCATGTCATCTCATGTGCAGATTAATTTATGTCATGTCATGTCCTGAGAAATTCATGTCATGTCATGTCCCTAGAGAGTATTGTCATGTCATGTCACGTCATATGCCAAGAGATTCATGTCATGTCAAGTCCCGAGAAATTCATGTCATGTCATGAGAAATTCATGTCATCTCATGTGCCCATTTATTAATGTCATGTCATGTCCTGAGATATTCATGTCATGTCATGTCCCGAGAGTGTATTGGCATGTCATGTCATGTCATGTGCCGAGAGATTCATGTCATGTCCCGAAAAATTCTAGGCATGTCATGTCATGTCATGTCCCCTGAATTTCATGTCATATCTAGAGAATTCATCACAATTATTTCCCGAAAAATTCAATTCATGTCATGTGCCAAGAGATTCTTGTCATGTCATGTCATGTCCCAAGAAATTCATGTCATGTCGTGTCCCGAGATATTCATGTCATGTCATTTCATATCTCAAGAAATTCATATCATGTCACGTCATGTCCCGAGAAAATCATGTTATGTCATGTCCGGAGAAATTCTTGTCATGTCATGTCATGTCATGTCCCAAGAACTCATGTCATGCCTTGTCCCGAGAAATTCATGTCGTGTCATGTCATGTCACAAGAAATTCATGTCCTGTCAACGCTGGGAAATTCATGTCATGTCACGTCCAGAGAAATTCATGTCATGTCATGTCCCAAGAAATTCATATCATGTCATGTCATTTGCCAAGAAATTCATGTCATGTCATGTCCCCAGAAATTCATGTCATGTTATGTCTTGTCCCGAGAAATTCATGCCATGTCATGTTCCGACAAAACCATGTTATGTCATGTCCCCAGAAATTCGTGTCATATGCCGAGAATTCATGACATGTCATGCCTCGAGAAATTCATGTCATATCATGTCCCGAGAAATTCATGCCATGTCATGTCCCGAGAAATTCATGTCATGTCACGTCCCAAGAAATTCATGTCATATCATGTCATGTCCCGACAAATTCATGTCATGTCATGTCCCCAGAAATTCATATCATGTCATGTCATTTGCCATGAAAATCATGTCATGTCATGTCCCGAGTAATTCATGCCATGTCATGTCCCGAGAAATTCATGTCATGTTATGGCTTGTCCCGAGAAATTCATGCCATGTCATGTTCCGACAAATCCATGTTATGTCATGTCCCTAGAAATTCATGTCATATGCCGAGAATTCATGACATGTCATGCCTCGGGAAATTCATGTCAGGTCATGTCCCGAGAAATTCAGGCCATGTCATGTCCCAAGACATTTATGTCATGTCACGTCCCAAGAAATTCATGTCATATCATGTCATGTCCCGACAAATTCCTGTCATGTCATGTCCCGAGAAATTCATGTCATGTCATGTCCACAGACATTTATGTCTTGTCATGTCATTTCATGTCATGTACCCTGAAAGTAATGTCATATCCCGAGAATTCATGACCTGTCATGTCCCATAAAATTCGTGTCATGTCATGTCCTGTGAAATTCATGTCGTGTCATGTCGTGAGAAATTCATGTCATATCCAGAGAATTCATGACGTGTCATTCCAGAGAAACTCATGTCATGTCAAATCCCGAGACATTCTTGTCATGTCATGTCATTTCATGTGCCAAGAAATTCATGTCATGTCATGTCCCTAGAGAGTATTGTCATCTCATGTCATGTCATGTCATGTTCCGAAAGATTCATGTCATGTCATGTCCCGAGATATTCTAGTCATGTCATGTCATGTCATGTCCCAAGAACTCATGTCATGCCTTGTCCTGAGAAGTTCATGTCGTGTCATGTCATGTCCTAAGATATTCAAGTCCTCTCAACCCTGAGAAATTCATGTCTTGTCATGTCCAGAGAAATTCATGTCATGTCATGCCCCCAGAAATTCATATAATGTCATGTCATTTGCCAAGAAAATCATTTCATGTCATGTCCCGAGAAATTCATGCCATGGCATGTCCCGAGAAATTCATGTCATGTCATGTCGTGTCCAGAGAAATTCATGTCATGTCATGTCCCGAGAGATTCTTGTCATGTTATGTCATGTCATGTGCCAAGAAATTCATATCATGTCATGTCCCGAGAAATTCATGTCATCTCAAGTGCCGATTAATTCATGTCATGTCAGGTCCCGAGAAATTCATGTCATGTCATGAGAAATTCATGTCTTCTCATGTGCCCATTTATTAATGTCATGTCATGTCCTGAGATATTCATGTCATGTCATGTCCCGAGAGTGTATTGGCATGTCATGTCATGTCATGTGCCGAGGGATTCATGTCATGTCATGTCCCGAAAAATTCTAGGCATGTCATGTCATGTCATGTCCCCTGAATTTCATGTCATATCTAGAGAATTCATCACAATTATTTCCCGAAAAATTCAATTCATGTCATGTGCCGAGAGATTCTTGTCATGTCATGTCATGTCCCAAGAAATTCATGTCATGTCATGTCCCGAGATATTCATGTCATGTCATTTCATATCTCAAGAAATTAATATCGTGTCACGTCATGTCCCGAGAAAATCATGTCATGTCATATCCGGAGAAATTCTTGTCATGTCATGTCATGTCATGTCCCAAGAACTCATGTCATGGCTTGTCCCGAGAAATTCATGTCGTGTCATGTCATGTCACAAGAAATTCATGCCCTGTCAACGCTGGGAAATTCATGTCATGTCACGTCCAGAGAAAGTCATGTCATGTCATGTCCCAAGAAATTCATATCATGTCATGTCATTTGCCATGAAAATCATGTCATGTCATGTCCCGAGTAATTCATGCCATGTCATGTCCCGAGAAATTCATGTCATGTTATGTCTTGTCCCGAGAAATTCATGCCATGTCATGTTCCGACAAAACCATGTTATGTCATGTCCCCAGAAATTCATGTCATATGCCGAGAATTCATGTCATGTCATGCCTCGAGAAATTCATGTCATGTCATGTCCCGAGAAATTCATGCCATGTCATGTCCCAAGAAATTCATGTCATGTCACGTCCCAAGAAATTCATGTCATATCATGTCATGTCCCGACAAATTCATGTCATGTCATGTCCCCAGAAATTCATATCATGTCATGTCATTTGCCATGAAAATCATGTCATGTCATGTCCCGAGTAATTCATGCCATGTCATGTCCCGAGAAATTCATGTCATGTTATGGCTTGTCCCGAGAAATTCATGCCATGTCATGTTCCGACAAATCCATGTTATGTCATGTCCCCAGAAATTCATGTCATATGCCGAGAATTCATGACATGTCATGCCTCGAGAAATTCATGTCAGGTCATGTCCCGAGAAATTCATGCCATGTCATGTCCCAAGAAATTTATGTCATGTCACGTCCCAAGAAATTCATGTCATATCATGTCGTGTCCCGACAAATTCCTGTCATGTCTTGTCCCGAGAAATTCATGTCATGTCATGTCCACAGACATTTATGTCTTGTCATGTCAATTCATGTCATGTACCCTGAAATTAATGTCATATCCCGAGAATTCATGACCTGTCATGTCCCATAAAATTCGTGTCATGTCATGTCCTGTGAAATTCATGTCATGTCATGTCGTGAGAAATTCATGTCATATCCAGAGAATTCATGACGTGTCATTCCAGAGAAACTCATGTCATGTCAAATCCCAAGACATTCTTGTCATGTCATGTCATTTCATGTGCCAAGAAATTCATGTCATGTCATGTCCCTAGAGAGTATTGTCATTTCATGTCATGTCATGTCATGTTCCGAAAGATTCATGTCATGTCATGTCCCGAGATATTCTAGTCATGTCATGTCATGTCATGTCCCAAGAACTCATGTCATGCCTTGTCCTGAGAAATTCATGTCGTGTCATGTCATGTCCTTAGATATTCAAGTCCTCTCAACCCTGAGAAATTCATGTCTTGTCATGTCCAGAGAAATTCATGTCATGTCATGCCCCCAGAAATTCATATAATGTCATGTCATTTGCCAAGAAAATCATTTCATGTCATGTCCCGAGAAATTCATGCCATGGCATGTCCCGAGAAATTCATGTCATGTCATGTCGTGTCCAGAGAAATTCATGTCATGTCATGTCGCGAGAGATTCTTGTCATGTCATGTCATGTCATGTGCCAAGAAATTCATATCATGTCATGTCCCGAGAAATTCATGTCATCTCATGTGCCGATTAATTTATGTCATGTCATGTCCTTAGAAATTCATGTCATGTCATGTCCCTAGAGAGTATTGTCATGTCATGTCACGTCATATGCCAAGAGATTCATGTCATGTCAGGTCCCGAGAAATTCATGTCATGTCATGAGAAATTCATGTCATCTCATGTGCCCATTGATTAATGTCATGTCATGTCCCGAGAGTGTATTGGCATGTCATGTCATGTCATGTGCCGAGAGATTAATGTCATGTCATGTCCCGAAAAATTCTAGGCATGTCATGTCATGTCATGTCCCCTGAATTTCATGTCATATCTAGAAAAATCATCACAATTAATTCCCGAAAAATTCAATTCATGTCATTTGCCAAGAGATTCTTGTCATGTCATGTCATGTCCCAAGAAATTCATGTCATGTCATGTCCCGAGATATTCATGTCATTTTCATTTCATATCTCAAGAAATTAATATCATGTCACGTCATGTCCCGAGAAAATCATGTTATGTCATGTCCGGAGAAATTCTTGTCATGTCTAGTCATGTCATGTCCCAAGAACTCATGTCATGCCTTGTCCCGAGAAATTCATGTCGTGTCATGTCATGTCATAAGAAATTCATGTCCTGTCAACGCTGGGAAATTCATGTCATGTCACGTCCCAAGAAATTCATGGCATATCATGTCATGTCCCGACAAATGCATGTCATGTCATGTCCCCAGAAATTCATATCATGTCATGTCATTTGCCATGAAAATCATGTCATGTCATGTCCCGAGTAATTCATGCCTTGTCATGTCCCGAGAAATTCATGTCATGTTATGGCTTGTCCCGAGAAATTCATGCCATGTCATGTTCCGACAAATCCATGTTATGTCATGTCCCCAGAAATTCATGTCATATGCCGAGAATTCATGACATGTCATGCCTCGAGAAATTCATGTCAGGTCATGTCCCGAGAAATTCAGGCCATGTCATGTCCCAAGAAATTTATGTCATGTCACGTCCCAAGAAATTCATGTCATATCATGTCATGTCCCGACAAATTCCTGTCATGTCATGTCCCGAGAAATTCATGTCATGTCATGTCCACAGACATTTATGTCTTGTCATGTCATTTCATGTCATGTACCTTGAAATTAATGTCATATCCCGAGAATTCATGACCTGTCATGTCCCATGAAATTCGTGTCATGTCATGTCCTGTGAAATTCATGTCATGTCATGTCGTGAGAAATTCATGTCATATCCAGAGAATTCATGACGTGTCATTCCAGAGAAACTCATGTCATGTCAAATCCCGAGACATTCTTGTCATGTCATGTCATTTCATGTGCCAAGAAATTCATGTCATGTCATGTCCCTAGAGAGTATTGTCATTTCATGTCATGTCATGTCATGTTCTGAAAGATTCATGTCATGTCATGTCCCGAGATATTCTAGTCATGTCATGTCATGTCATGTCCCAAGAACTCATGTCATGCCTTGTCCTGAGAAATTCATGTCGTGTCATGTCATGTCCTTAGATATTCAAGTCCTCTCAACCCTGAGAAATTCATGTCTTGTCATGTCCAGATAAATTCATGTCATGTCATGCCCCCAGAAATTCATATAATGTCATGTCATTTGCCAAGAAAATCATTTCATGTCATGTCCCGAGAAATTCATGCCATAGCATGTCCCGAGAAATTCATGTCATGTCATGTCGTGTCCAGAGAAATTCATGTCATGTCATGTCGCGAGAGATTCTTGTCATGTCATGTCATGTCATGTGCCAAGAAATTCATATCATGTCATGTCCCGAGAAATTCATGTCATCTCATGTGCAGATTAATTTATGTCATGTCATGTCCTGAGAAATTCATGTCATGTCATGTCCCTAGAGAGTATTGTCATGTCATGTCACGTCATATGCCAAGAGATTCATGTCATGTCAAGTCCCGAGAAATTCATGTCATGTCATGAGAAATTCATGTCATCTCATGTGCCCATTTATTAATGTCATGTCATGTCCTGAGATATTCATGTCATGTCATGTCCCGAGAGTGTATTGGCATGTCATGTCATGTCATGTGCCGAGAGATTCATGTCATGTCCCGAAAAATTCTAGGCATGTCATGTCATGTCATGTCCCCTGAATTTCATGTCATATCTAGAGAATTCATCACAATTATTTCCCGAAAAATTCAATTCATGTCATGTGCCAAGAGATTCTTGTCATGTCATGTCATGTCCCAAGAAATTCATGTCATGTCGTGTCCCGAGATATTCATGTCATGTCATTTCATATCTCAAGAAATTCATATCATGTCACGTCATGTCCCGAGAAAATCATGTTATGTCATGTCCGGAGAAATTCTTGTCATGTCATGTCATGTCATGTCCCAAGAACTCATGTCATGCCTTGTCCCGAGAAATTCATGTCGTGTCATGTCATGTCACAAGAAATTCATGTCCTGTCAACGCTGGGAAATTCATGTCATGTCACGTCCAGAGAAATTCATGTCATGTCATGTCCCAAGAAATTCATATCATGTCATGTCCACAGACATTTATGTCTTGTCATGTCATTTCATGTCATGTACCTTGAAATTAATGTCATATCCCGAGAATTCATGACCTGTCATGTCCCATGAAATTCGTGTCATGTCATGTCCTGTGAAATTCATGTCATGTCATGTCGTGAGAAATTCATGTCATATCCAGAGAATTCATGACGTGTCATTCCAGAGAAACTCATGTCATGTCAAATCCCGAGACATTCTTGTCATGACATATCATTTCATGTGCCAAGAAATTCATGTCATGTCATGTCCCTAGAGAGTATTGTCATGTCATGTCATGTCATGTCATGTTCCGAAAGATTCATGTCATGTCATGTCCCGAGATATTCTAGTCATGTCATGTCATGTCATGTCCCAAGAACTCATGTCATGCCTTGTCCTGAGAAATTCATGTCGTGTCATGTCATGTCCTTAGATATTCAAGTCCTCTCAACCCTGAGAAATTCATGTCTTGTCATGTCCAGAGAAATTCATGTCATGTCATGCCCCCAGAAATTCATATAATGTCATGTCATTTGCCAAGAAAATCATTTCATGTCATGTCCCGAGAAATTCATGCCATGGCATGTCCCGAGAAATTCATGTCATGTCATGTCCCGAGAGATTCTTGTCATGTTATGTCATGTCATGTGCCAAGAAATTCATATCATGTCATGTCCCGAGAAATTCATGTCATCTCAAGTGCCGATTAATTCATGTCATGTCAGGTCCCGAGAAATTCATGTCATGTCATGAGAAATTCATGTCTTCTCATGTGCCCATTTATTAATGTCATGTCATGTCCTGAGATATTCATGTCATGTCATGTCCCGAGAGTGTATTGGCATGTCATGTCATGTCATGTGCCGAGGGATTCATGTCATGTCATGTCCCGAAAAATTCTAGGCATGTCATGTCATGTCATGTCCCCTGAATTTCATGTCATATCTAGAGAATTCATCACAATTATTTCCCGAAAAATTCAATTCATGTCATGTGCCGAGAGATTCTTGTCATGTCATGTCATGTCCCAAGAAATTCATGTCATGTCATGTCCCGAGATATTCATGTCATGTCATTTCATATCGCAAGAAATTAATATCGTGTCACGTCATGTCCCGAGAAAATCATGTCATGTCATATCCGGAGAAATTCTTGTCATGTCATGTCATGTCATGTCCCAAGAACTCATGTCATGGCTTGTCCCGAGAAATTCATGTCGTGTCATGTCATGTCACAAGAAATTCATGCCCTGTCAACGCTGGGAAATTCATGTCATGTCACGTCCAGAGAAAGTCATGTCATGTCATGTCCCAAGAAATTCATATCATGTCATGTCATTTGCCATGAAAATCATGTCATGTCATGTCCCGAGTAATTCATGCCATGTCATGTCCCGAGAAATTCATGTCATGTTATGTCTTGTCCCGAGAAATTCATGCCATGTCATGTTCCGACAAAACCATGTTATGTCATGTCCCCAGAAATTCATGTCATATGCCGAGAATTCATGACATGTCATGCCTCGAGAAATTCATGTCATGTCATGTCCCGAGAAATTCATATAATGTCATGTCATTTGCCAAGAAAATCATTTCATGTCATGTCCCGAGAAATTCATGCCATGGCATGTCCCGAGAAATTCATGTCATGTCATGTCGTGTCCAGAGAAATTCATGTCATGTCATGTCATGTCACGAGAGATTCTTGTCATGTCATGTCATGTCATGTGCCAAGAAATTCATATCATGTCATGTCCCGAGAAATTCATGTCATCTCATGTGCAGATTAATTTATGTCATGTCATGTCCTGAGAAATTCATGTCATGTCATGTCCCTAGAGAGTATTGTCATGTCATGTCACGTCATATGCCAAGAGATTCATGTCATGTCAAGTCCCGAGAAATTCATGTCATGTCATGAGAAATTCATGTCATCTCATGTGCCCATTTATTAATGTCATGTCATGTCCTGAGATATTCATGTCATGTCATGTCCCGAGAGTGTATTGGCATGTCATGTCATGTCATGTGCCGAGAGATTCATGTCATGTCCCGAAAAATTCTAGGCATGTCATGTCATGTCATGTCCCCTGAATTTCATGTCATATCTAGAGAATTCATCACAATTATTTCCCGAAAAATTCAATTCATGTCATGTGCCAAGAGATTCTTGTCATGTCATGTCATGTCCCAAGAAATTCATGTCATGTCGTGTCCCGAGATATTCATGTCATGTCATTTCATATCTCAAGAAATTCATATCATGTCACGTCATGTCCCGAGAAAATCATGTTATGTCATGTCCGGAGAAATTCTTGTCATGTCATGTCATGTCATGTCCCAAGAACTCATGTCATGCCTTGTCCCGAGAAATTCATGTCGTGTCATGTCATGTCACAAGAAATTCATGTCCTGTCAACGCTGGGAAATTCATGTCATGTCACGTCCAGAGAAATTCATGTCATGTCATGTCCCAAGAAATTCATATCATGTCATGTCATTTGCCAAGAAATTCATGTCATGTCATGTCCCCAGAAATTCATGTCATGTTATGTCTTGTCCCGAGAAATTCATGCCATGTCATGTTCCGACAAAACCATGTTATGTCATGTCCCCAGAAATTCGTGTCATATGCCGAGAATTCATGACATGTCATGCCTCGAGAAATTCATGTCATATCATGTCCCGAGAAATTCATGCCATGTCATGTCCCGAGAAATTCATGTCATGTCACGTCCCAAGAAATTCATGTCATATCATGTCATGTCCCGACAAATTCATGTCATGTCATGTCCCCAGAAATTCATATCATGTCATGTCATTTGCCATGAAAATCATGTCATGTCATGTCCCGAGTAATTCATGCCATGTCATGTCCCGAGAAATTCATGTCATGTTATGGCTTGTCCCGAGAAATTCATGCCATGTCATGTTCCGACAAATCCATGTTATGTCATGTCCCTAGAAATTCATGTCATATGCCGAGAATTCATGACATGTCATGCCTCGGGAAATTCATGTCAGGTCATGTCCCGAGAAATTCAGGCCATGTCATGTCCCAAGACATTTATGTCATGTCACGTCCCAAGAAATTCATGTCATATCATGTCATGTCCCGACAAATTCCTGTCATGTCATGTCCCGAGAAATTCATGTCATGTCATGTCCACAGACATTTATGTCTTGTCATGTCATTTCATGTCATGTACCCTGAAAGTAATGTCATATCCCGAGAATTCATGACCTGTCATGTCCCATGAAATTCGTGTCATGTCATGTCCTGTGAAATTCATGTCGTGTCATGTCGTGAGAAATTCATGTCATATCCAGAGAATTCATGACGTGTCATTCCAGAGAAACTCATGTCATGTCAAATCCCGAGACATTCTTGTCATGTCATGTCATTTCATGTGCCAAGAAATTCATGTCATGTCATGTCCCTAGAGAGTATTGTCATCTCATGTCATGTCATGTCATGTTCCGAAAGATTCATGTCATGTCATGTCCCGAGATATTCTAGTCATGTCATGTCATGTCATGTCCCAAGAACTCATGTCATGCCTTGTCCTGAGAAGTTCATGTCGTGTCATGTCATGTCCTAAGATATTCAAGTCCTCTCAACCCTGAGAAATTCATGTCTTGTCATGTCCAGAGAAATTCATGTCATGTCATGCCCCCAGAAATTCATATAATGTCATGTCATTTGCCAAGAAAATCATTTCATGTCATGTCCCGAGAAATTCATGCCATGGCATGTCCCGAGAAATTCATGTCATGTCATGTCGTGTCCAGAGAAATTCATGTCATGTCATGTCCCGAGAGATTCTTGTCATGTTATGTCATGTCATGTGCCAAGAAATTCATATCATGTCATGTCCCGAGAAATTCATGTCATCTCAAGTGCCGATTAATTCATGTCATGTCAGGTCCCGAGAAATTCATGTCATGTCATGAGAAATTCATGTCTTCTCATGTGCCCATTTATTAATGTCATGTCATGTCCTGAGATATTCATGTCATGTCATGTCCCGAGAGTGTATTGGCATGTCATGTCATGTCATGTGCCGAGGGATTCATGTCATGTCATGTCCCGAAAAATTCTAGGCATGTCATGTCATGTCATGTCCCCTGAATTTCATGTCATATCTAGAGAATTCATCACAATTATTTCCCGAAAAATTCAATTCATGTCATGTGCCGAGAGATTCTTGTCATGTCATGTCATGTCCCAAGAAATTCATGTCATGTCATGTCCCGAGATATTCATGTCATGTCATTTCATATCTCAAGAAATTAATATCGTGTCACGTCATGTCCCGAGAAAATCATGTCATGTCATATCCGGAGAAATTCTTGTCATGTCATGTCATGTCATGTCCCAAGAACTCATGTCATGGCTTGTCCCGAGAAATTCATGTCGTGTCATGTCATGTCACAAGAAATTCATGCCCTGTCAACGCTGGGAAATTCATGTCATGTCACATCCAGAGAAAGTCATGTCATGTCATGTCCCAAGAAATTCATATCATGTCATGTCATTTGCCATGAAAATCATGTCATGTCATGTCCCGAGTAATTCATGCCATGTCATGTCCCGAGAAATTCATGTCATGTTATGTCTTGTCCCGAGAAATTCATGCCATGTCATGTTCCGACAAAACCATGTTATGTCATGTCCCCAGAAATTCATGTCATATGCCGAGAATTCATGTCATGTCATGCCTCGAGAAATTCATGTCATGTCATGTCCCGAGAAATTCATGCCATGTCATGTCCCAAGAAATTCATGTCATGTCACGTCCCAAGAAATTCATGTCATATCATGTCATGTCCCGACAAATTCATGTCATGTCATGTCCCCAGAAATTCATATCATGTCATGTCATTTGCCATGAAAATCATGTCATGTCATGTCCCGAGTAATTCATGCCATGTCATGTCCCGAGAAATTCATGTCATGTTATGGCTTGTCCCGAGAAATTCATGCCATGTCATGTTCCGACAAATCCATGTTATGTCATGTCCCCAGAAATTCATGTCATATGCCGAGAATTCATGACATGTCATGCCTCGAGAAATTCATGTCAGGTCATGTCCCGAGAAATTCATGCCATGTCATGTCCCAAGAAATTTATGTCATGTCACGTCCCAAGAAATTCATGTCATATCATGTCGTGTCCCGACAAATTCCTGTCATGTCTTGTCCCGAGAAATTCATGTCATGTCATGTCCACAGACATTTATGTCTTGTCATGTCAATTCATGTCATGTACCCTGAAATTAATGTCATATCCCGAGAATTCATGACCTGTCATGTCCCATAAAATTCGTGTCATGTCATGTCCTGTGAAATTCATGTCATGTCATGTCGTGAGAAATTCATGTCATATCCAGAGAATTCATGACGTGTCATTCCAGAGAAACTCATGTCATGTCAAATCCCAAGACATTCTTGTCATGTCATGTCATTTCATGTGCCAAGAAATTCATGTCATGTCATGTCCCTAGAGAGTATTGTCATTTCATGTCATGTCATGTCATGTTCCGAAAGATTCATGTCATGTCATGTCCCGAGATATTCTAGTCATGTCATGTCATGTCATGTCCCAAGAACTCATGTCA
The DNA here is from genome assembly GCF_017639515.1 of Carcharodon carcharias. Taxonomy (NCBI): domain Eukaryota; kingdom Metazoa; phylum Chordata; class Chondrichthyes; order Lamniformes; family Lamnidae; genus Carcharodon; species Carcharodon carcharias. The sequence continues at coordinate 1,228,761 of NC_054500.1, forward strand.
TGCCTTGTCCTGAGAAATTCATGTCGTGTCATGTCATGTCCTTAGATATTCAAGTCCTCTCAACCCTGAGAAATTCATGTCTTGTCATGTCCAGAGAAATTCATGTCATGTCATGCCCCCAGAAATTCATATAATGTCATGTCATTTGCCAAGAAAATCATTTCATGTCATGTCCCGAGAAATTCATGCCATGGCATGTCCCGAGAAATTCATGTCATGTCATGTCGTGTCCAGAGAAATTCATGTCATGTCATGTCGCGAGAGATTCTTGTCATGTCATGTCATGTCATGTGCCAAGAAATTCATATCATGTCATGTCCCGAGAAATTCATGTCATCTCATGTGCCGATTAATTTATGTCATGTCATGTCCTTAGAAATTCATGTCATGTCATGTCCCTAGAGAGTATTGTCATGTCATGTCACGTCATATGCCAAGAGATTCATGTCATGTCAGGTCCCGAGAAATTCATGTCATGTCATGAGAAATTCATGTCATCTCATGTGCCCATTGATTAATGTCATGTCATGTCCCGAGAGTGTATTGGCATGTCATGTCATGTCATGTGCCGAGAGATTAATGTCATGTCATGTCCCGAAAAATTCTAGGCATGTCATGTCATGTCATGTCCCCTGAATTTCATGTCATATCTAGAAAAATCATCACAATTAATTCCCGAAAAATTCAATTCATGTCATTTGCCAAGAGATTCTTGTCATGTCATGTCATGTCCCAAGAAATTCATGTCATGTCATGTCCCGAGATATTCATGTCATGTCATTTCATATCTCAAGAAATTAATATCATGTCACGTCATGTCCCGAGAAAATCATGTTATGTCATGTCCGGAGAAATTCTTGTCATGTCATGTCATGTCATGTCCCAAGAACTCATGTCATGCCTTGTCCCGAGAAATTCATGTCGTGTCATGTCATGTCATAAGAAATTCATGTCCTGTCAACGCTGGGAAATTCATGTCATGTCACGTCCCAAGAAATTCATGGCATATCATGTCATGTCCCGACAAATGCATGTCATGTCATGTCCCCAGAAATTCATATCATGTCATGTCATTTGCCATGAAAATCATGTCATGTCATGTCCCGAGTAATTCATGCCTTGTCATGTCCCGAGAAATTCATGTCATGTTATGGCTTGTCCCGAGAAATTCATGCCATGTCATGTTCCGACAAATCCATGTTATGTCATGTCCCCAGAAATTCATGTCATATGCCGAGAATTCATGACATGTCATGCCTCGAGAAATTCATGTCAGGTCATGTCCCGAGAAATTCAGGCCATGTCATGTCCCAAGAAATTTATGTCATGTCACGTCCCAAGAAATTCATGTCATATCATGTCATGTCCCGACAAATTCCTGTCATGTCATGTCCCGAGAAATTCATGTCATGTCATGTCCACAGACATTTATGTCTTGTCATGTCATTTCATGTCATGTACCTTGAAATTAATGTCATATCCCGAGAATTCATGACCTGTCATGTCCCATGAAATTCGTGTCATGTCATGTCCTGTGAAATTCATGTCATGTCATGTCGTGAGAAATTCATGTCATATCCAGAGAATTCATGACGTGTCATTCCAGAGAAACTCATGTCATGTCAAATCCCGAGACATTCTTGTCATGTCATGTCATTTCATGTGCCAAGAAATTCATGTCATGTCATGTCCCTAGAGAGTATTGTCATTTCATGTCATGTCATGTCATGTTCTGAAAGATTCATGTCATGTCATGTCCCGAGATATTCTAGTCATGTCATGTCATGTCATGTCCCAAGAACTCATGTCATGCCTTGTCCTGAGAAATTCATGTCGTGTCATGTCATGTCCTTAGATATTCAAGTCCTCTCAACCCTGAGAAATTCATGTCTTGTCATGTCCAGATAAATTCATGTCATGTCATGCCCCCAGAAATTCATATAATGTCATGTCATTTGCCAAGAAAATCATTTCATGTCATGTCCCGAGAAATTCATGCCATAGCATGTCCCGAGAAATTCATGTCATGTCATGTCGTGTCCAGAGAAATTCATGTCATGTCATGTCGCGAGAGATTCTTGTCATGTCATGTCATGTCATGTGCCAAGAAATTCATATCATGTCATGTCCCGAGAAATTCATGTCATCTCATGTGCAGATTAATTTATGTCATGTCATGTCCTGAGAAATTCATGTCATGTCATGTCCCTAGAGAGTATTGTCATGTCATGTCACGTCATATGCCAAGAGATTCATGTCATGTCAAGTCCCGAGAAATTCATGTCATGTCATGAGAAATTCATGTCATCTCATGTGCCCATTTATTAATGTCATGTCATGTCCTGAGATATTCATGTCATGTCATGTCCCGAGAGTGTATTGGCATGTCATGTCATGTCATGTGCCGAGAGATTCATGTCATGTCCCGAAAAATTCTAGGCATGTCATGTCATGTCATGTCCCCTGAATTTCATGTCATATCTAGAGAATTCATCACAATTATTTCCCGAAAAATTCAATTCATGTCATGTGCCAAGAGATTCTTGTCATGTCATGTCATGTCCCAAGAAATTCATGTCATGTCGTGTCCCGAGATATTCATGTCATGTCATTTCATATCTCAAGAAATTCATATCATGTCACGTCATGTCCCGAGAAAATCATGTTATGTCATGTCCGGAGAAATTCTTGTCATGTCATGTCATGTCATGTCCCAAGAACTCATGTCATGCCTTGTCCCGAGAAATTCATGTCGTGTCATGTCATGTCACAAGAAATTCATGTCCTGTCAACGCTGGGAAATTCATGTCATGTCACGTCCAGAGAAATTCATGTCATGTCATGTCCCAAGAAATTCATATCATGTCATGTCCACAGACATTTATGTCTTGTCATGTCATTTCATGTCATGTACCTTGAAATTAATGTCATATCCCGAGAATTCATGACCTGTCATGTCCCATGAAATTCGTGTCATGTCATGTCCTGTGAAATTCATGTCATGTCATGTCATGAGAAATTCATGTCATATCCAGAGAATTCATGACGTGTCATTCCAGAGAAACTCATGTCATGTCAAATCCCGAGACATTCTTGTCATGACATATCATTTCATGTGCCAAGAAATTCATGTCATGTCATGTCCCTAGAGAGTATTGTCATGTCATGTCATGTCATGTTCCGAAAGATTCATGTCATGTCATGTACCGAGATATTCTAGTCATGTCATGTCATGTCATGTCCCAAGAACTCATGTCATGCCTTGTCCTGAGAAATTCATGTCGTGTCATGTCATGTCCTAAGATATTCAAGTCCTGTCAACCCTGAGAAATTCATGTCTTGTCATGTCCAGAGAAATTCATGTCATGTCATGCCCCCAGAAATTCATATAATGTCATGTCATTTGCCAAGAAAATCATTTCAGATCATGTCCCGAGAAATTCATGCCATGGCATGTCCCGAGAAATTCATGTCATGTCATGTCGTGTCCAGAGAAATTCATGTCATGTCATGTCGCGGGACATTCTTGTCATGTCATGTCATGTCATGTGCCAAGAAATTCATATCATGTCATGTCCCGAGAAATTCATGTCATCTCATGTGCCGATTAATTTATGTCATGGCATGTCCTGAAAAATTCATGTCATGTCATGTCCCTAGAGAGTATTGTCATGTCATGTCACGTCATATGCCAAGAGATTCATGTCATGTCAGGTCCCGAGAAATTCATGTCATCATGTCATGTCATGAGAAATTCATGTCATCGCATGTGCCCATTGATTAATGTCATGTCATGTCCTGAGATATTCATGTCATGTCATGTCCCGAGACTGTATTGGCATGTCATGTCATGTCATGTGCCGAGAGATTCATGTCATGTCATGTCCCGAAAAATTCTAGGCATGTCATGTCATGTCATGTCCCCTGAATTTCATGTCATATCTAGAGAATTCATCACAATTATTTCCCGAAAAATTCAATTCATGTCATGTGCCGAGAGATTCTTGTCATGTCATGTCATGTCCCAAGAAATTCATGTCATGTCATGTCCTGAGATATTCATGTCATGTCATTTCATATCTCAAGAAATTCATATCATGTCACGTCATGTCCCGAGAAAATCATGTTATGTCATGTCCGGAGAAATTCTTGTCATGTCATGTCATGTCATGTCCCAAGAACTCATGTCATGCCTTGTCCCGAGAAATTCATGTCGTGTCATGTCATGTCACAAGAAATTCATGTCCTGTCAATGCTGGGAAATTCATGTCATGTCACGTCCAGAGAAATTCATGTCATGTCAAGCCCAAGAAATTCATATCATGTCATGTCATTTGCCATGAAAATCATGTCATGTCATGTCCCGAGGACTTCATGCCATGTCATGTCCCGAGAAATTCATGTCATGTTATGTCTGGTCCCGAGAAATTCATGCCATGTCATGTTCCAACAAAACCATGTTATGTCATGTCCCCAGAAATTCATGTCATATGCTGAGAATTCATAACATGTCATGCCTCGAGAAACTCATGTCATGTCATGTCCCGAGAAATTCATGCCATGTCATGTCCCAAGAAATTCATGTCATGTCACGGCCCAAGAAATTCATGTCATGTCATGTCATGTCCCCAGAAATTCATATCATGTCATGTCATTTGCCATGAAAATCATGTCATGTCATGTCCCGAGTAATTCATGCCATGTCATGTCCCGAGAAATTCATGTCATGTTATGTCTTGTCCCGAGAAATTCATGCCATGTCATGTTCCGACAAATCCATGTTATGTCATGTCCCCAGAAATTCATGTCATATGCCGAGAATTCATGACATGTCATGCCTCGAGAAATTCATGTCAGGTCATGTCCCGAGAAATTCATGCCATGTCATGTCCCAAGAAATTTATGTCATGTCACGTCCCAAGAAATTCATGTCATATCATGTCATGTCCCGACAAATTCCTGTCATGTCTTGTCCGGAGAAATTCATGTCATGTCATGTCCACAGACATTTATGTCTTGTCATGTCATTTCATGTCATGTACCCTGAAATTAATGTCATATCCCGAGAATTCATGACCTGTCATGTTCCATAAAATTGGTGTCATATGTCCTGTGAAATTCATGTCATGTCATGTCGTGAGAAATTCATGTCATATCCAGAGAATTCATGACGTGTCATTCCAGAGAAACTCATGTCATGTCAAATCCCGAGACGTTCTTGTCATGTCGTGTCATTTCATGTGCCAAGAAATTCATGTCATATCATGTCCCTAGAGAGTAATGTCATCTCATGTCATGTCATGTCATGTTCCGAAAGATTCATGTCATGACATGTCCCGAGATATTCTAGTCATGTCATGTCATGTCATGTCCCAAGAACTCATGTCATGCCTTGTCCTGAGAAATTCATGTCGTGTCATGTCATGTCCTAAGATATTCAAGTCCTCTCAACCCTGAGAAATTCATGTCTTGTCATGTCCAGATAAATTCATGTCATGTCATGCCCCCAGAAATTCATATAATGTCATGTCATTTGCCAAGAAAATCATTTCATGTCATGTCCCGAGAAATTCATGCCATGGCATGTCCCGAGAAATTCATGTCATGTCATGTCGCGAGAGATTCTTGTCATGTCATGTCATGTCATGTGCCAAGAAATTCATATCATGTCATGTCGCGAGAGATTCTTGTCATGTCATGTCATGTCATGTGCCAAGAAATTCATATCATGTCATGTCCCGAGAAATTCATGTCATCTCATGTGCAGATTAATTTATGTCATGTCATGTCCTGAGAAATTCATGTCATGTCATGTCCCTAGAGAGTATTGTCATGTCATGTCACGTCATATGCCAAGAGATTCATGTCATGTCAAGTCCCGAGAAATTCATGTCATGTCATGAGAAATTCATGTCATCTCATGAGCCCATTGATTAATGGCATGTCATGTCCTGAGATATTCATGTCATGTCATGTCCCGAGAGTGTATTGGCATGTCATGTCATGTCATGTGCCGAGAGATTCATGTCATGTCATGTCCCGAAAAATTCTAGGCATGTCATGTCATGTCATGTCCCCTGAATTTCATGTCATATCTAGAGAATTCATCACAATTATTTCCCGAAAAATTCAATTCATGTCATGTGCCAAGAGATTCTTGTCATGTCATGTCATGTCCCAAGAAATTCATGTCATGTCGTGTCCCGAGATATTCATGTCATGTCATTTCATATCTCAAGAAATTCATATCATGTCACGTCATGTCCCGAGAAAATCATGTTATGTCATGTCCGGAGAAATTCTTCTCATGTCATGTCATGTCATGTCCCAAGAACTCATGTCATGCCTTGTCCCGAGAAATTCATGTCGTGTCATGTCATGTCACAAGAAATTCATGTCCTGTCAACGCTGGGAAATTCATGTCATGTCACGTCCAGAGAAATTCATGTCATGTCATGTCCCAAGAAATTCATATCATGTCATGTCATTTGCCATTAAAATCATTTCATGTCATCTCCCGAGTAATTCTTGCCATGTCATGTCCCGAGAAATTCATGTCATGTTATGTCTTGTCCCGAGAAATTCATGCCATGTCATGTTCCGACAAAACCATGTTATGTCATGTCCCCAGAAATTCATGTCATATGCCGAGAATTCATGACATGTCATGCCTCGAGAAATTCATGTCATGTCATGTCCCGAGAAATTCATGCCATGTCATGTCCCAAGAAATTCATGTCATGTCACGTCCCAAGAAATTCATGTCATATCATGTCATGTCCCGACAAATTCATGTCATGTCATGTCCCCAGAAATTCATATCATGTCATGTCATTTGCCATGAAAATCATGTCATGTCATGTCCCGAGTAATTCATGCCATGTCATGTCCCGAGAAATTCATGTCATGTTATGGCTTGTCCCGAGAAATTCATGCCATGTCATGTTCCGACAAATCCATGTTATGTCATGTCCCCAGAAATTCATGTCATATGCCGAGAATTCATGACATGTCATGCCTCGAGAAATTCATGTCAGGTCATGTCCCGAGAAATTCATGCCATGTCATGTCCCAAGAAATTTATGTCATGTCACGTCCCAAGAAATTCATGTCATATCATGTCATGTCCCGACAAATTCCTGTCATGTCATGTCCCGAGAAATTCATGTCATGTCATGTCCACAGACATTTATGTCTTGTCATGTCATTTCATGTCATGTGCCCTGAAATTAATGTCATATCCCGAGAATTCATGACCTGTCATGTCCCATAAAATTCGTGTCATGTCATGTCCTGTGAAAGTCATGTCATCTCATATCGTGAGAAATTCATGTCATATCCAGAGAATTCATGACGTGTCATTCCAGAGAAACTCATGTCATGTCAAATCCCGAGACATTCTTGTCATGACATATCATTTCATGTGCCAAGAAAGTAATGTCATGTCATGCCCCTAGAGAGTATTGTCATGTCATGTCATGTCATGTTCCGAAAGATTCATGTCATGTCATGTCCCGAGATATTCTAGTCATGTCATGTCATGTCATGTCCCGAGATATTCTAGTCATGTCATGTCATGTCATGTCCCAAGAACTCATGTCATGCCTTGTCCTGAGAAATTCATGTCGTGTCATGTCATGTCCTAAGATATTCAAGTCCTCTCAACCCTGAGAAATTCATGTCTTGTCATGTCCAGATAAATTCATGTCATGTCATGCCCCCAGAAATTCATATACTGTCATGTCATTTGCCAAGAAAGTCATTTCATGTCATGTCCCGAGAAATTCATGCCATGGCATGTCCCGAGAAATTCATGTCATGTCATGTCGTGTCCAGAGAAATTCATGTCATGTCATGTCGCGAGAGATTCTTGTCATGTCATGTCATGTCATGTGCCAAGAAATTCATATCATGTCATGTCCCGAGAAATTCATGTCATCTCATGTGCCGATTAATTTATGTCATGGCATGTCCTGAGAAATTCATGTCATGTCATGTCCCTAGAGAGTATTGTCATGTCATGTCACGTCATATGCCAAGAGATTCATGTCATGTCAGGTCCCGAGAAATTCATGTCATCATGTCATGTCATGAGAAATTCATGTCATCGCATGTGCCCATTGATTAATGTCATGTCATGTCCTGAGATATTCATGTCATGTCATGTCCCGAGAGTGTATTGGCATGTCATGTCATGTCATGTGCCGAGAGAGTCATTTCATGTCATGTCCCGAAAAATTCTAGGCATGTCATGTCATGTCATGTCCCCTGAATTTCATGTCATATCTAGAGAATTCATCACAATTATTTCCCGAAAAATTCAATTCATGTCATGTGCCGAGAGATTCTTGTCATGTCATGTCATGTCCCAAGAAATTCATGTCATGTCATGTCCTGAGATATTCATGTCATGTCATTTCATATCTCAAGAAATTAATATCATGTCACGTCATGTCCCGAGAAAATCATGTTATGTCATGTCCGGAGAAATTCTTGTCATGTCATGTCATGTCATGTCCCAAGAACTCATGTCATGCCTTGTCCCGAGAGATTCATGTCGTGTCATGTCATGTCACAAGAAATTCATGTCCTGTCAACGCTGGGAAATTCATGTCATGTCACGTCCAGAGAAATTCATGTCATGTCAAGTCCCAAGAAATTCATATCATGTCATGTCATTTGCCATGAAAATCATGTCATGTCAAGTCCCGAGGACTTCATGCCATGTCATGTGCCGGGAGATTCTTGTCATGTCATGTCATGTCCCAAGAAATTCATGTCATGTCATGTCCCAAGATATTCATGTCATGTCATTTCATATCTCAAGAAATTCGTATCATGTCACGTCATGACCCGAGGAAATCATGTCATGTCATGTCCGGAGAAATTCTTGTCATGTCATGTCATGTCATGTCCCAAGAACTCATGTCGTGCCTTGTCCAGAGAAATTCATGTCCTGTCAACGCTGGGAAATTTATGTCATGTCATGTCCAGAGAAATTCATGTCATGTCATGTCCCCAGCAATTCATATCATGTCCTGTCATTTGTCATGAAAATCATGTCATGTCATGTCCCGAGAGAGTATTGGCATGTCATGTCATGTCATGTGCTGAGAGATTCATGTTATGTCATGTCCCGAAAAATTCTAGGCATGTCATGTCCCCTGAATTTCATGTCATATCTAGAGAATTCATGACATGTCTTTCCCGAGAAATTCAATTCATGTCATGTGCCGAGAGATTCTTGTCATGTCATGTCATGTCCCAAGAAATACATGTCCTGTCAACGCTGGGAAATTCATGTCATGTCATGTCCAGAGAAATTCATGTCATGTCATGTCTCAAGAAATTCATATCATGTCATGTCATTTGTCATGAAAATCATGTCATGTCATGTCCCGAGTAATTCATGCCATGTCATGTCACGAGAAATTCATGTCATGTTATGTCTTTTCCCGAGAAATTCATGCCATGTCATGTTCCGACAAATCCATGTTATGTCATGTCCCCAGAAATTCATGTCATATGCCGAGAATTCATGACATGTCATGCCTCGAGAAATTCATGTCATGTCATGTCCCGAGAAATTCATGCCATGTCATGTCCCAAGAAATTTATGTCATGTCACATCCCAAGAAATTCATGTCATATCATGTCTTGTCCCGACAAATTCATGTCATGTCATGTCCACAGACATTTATGTCTTGTCATGTCATTTCATGCCATGTACCCTGAAATTCATGTCATATCCCGAGAATTCATGACCTGTCATGTCCCATGAAATTCATGTCATGTCATGTCCTGAGAAATTCATGTCATGTCATGTCGTGAGAAATTCATGTCATATCCAGAGAATTCATGACGTGTCATTCCAGAGAAACTCATGACATGTCATGTCCCGAGGGATTCTTGTCACGTCATGTCATTTCACGTGCCAAGAAATTCATGTCATGTCATGTCCCCAGAAATTCATATACGGTCATGTCATGTCCCAAGAAATTCATGCCATGGCATGTCCCGAGGAGTTCATGTCATGTCATGTCTTGTCCAGAGAAATTCATGTCATTTCATGTCCCTAGATACTATTGTCATGTCATATCATGTCATTTGCCGAGAGATTCATGTCATGTCATGTCCTGAGAAATTCATGTCATGTCACGAGAAATTCATGTCATCTCATGTGCCCATTGATTTATGTCATGTCATGTCCTGAGAAATTCATGTCATGTCATGTCCCTAGAGAGTATTGTCATGTCATGTCATGTCATGTTCTGAAAGATTCATGTCATGTCATGTCCCGAGATATTCTAGTCATGTCATGTCATGTCATGTCCCAAGAACTCAGGTCATGCCTTGTCCCGAGAAATTCATGTCATGTCATGTCTTGTCCAGAGAAATTCATGTCATGTCATGTCCCGAGAAATCTATGTTACGTCATGTCCTGAGAAATTCATGTCATGTCATGTCGTGCGAAATTCATGTCATATCCAGAGAATTCATGACGTGTCATTCCAGAGAAACTCATGTCATGTCATGTCCCGAGAGATTCTTGTCATATCATGTCATTTCATGTGCCAAGAAATTAATGTCATGTCATGTCCCCAGAAATTCATATACTGTCATGTCATGTCCCAAGAAATTCATGCCATGGCATGTCCCGAGAAATTCATGTCATGTCATGTCTTGTCCAGAGAAATTCATGTCATGTCATGTCCCGAGAAATCTATGTTATGTCATGTCCCCAGAAATTCGTTTCATATCCCGAGAATTCATGACATGTCATGTCCCAAAAAAAATCATCTCATGTCATTTCCTGAGAAATTCATGCCATGTCATGTCCCCAGAAATCTATGTAATGTCATGTCATGTCATGTCCCCTGAAATTCATGTCATATCCCTAGAATTCATGACGTCATGTCCCAAGAAATTCATGGCATGTCATGTTCCAACAAATCCATGTTATGTCATGTCCCCAGAAATTCATGTCATATGCCGAGAATTCATGACATGTCATGCCTCGAGAAATTCATGTCATGTCATGTCCCGAGAAATTCATGCCATGTCATGTCCCAAGAAATTTATGTCATGTCATGTCCCAAGAAATTCATGTCACATCATGTCATGTCCCAACAAATTCATGTCATGTCATGTCCCGAGAAATTCATGTCATGTCATGTCATTTGCCGAGAGATTCATGTCATGTCATGTCCCGAGATATTCATGTCATGTCATGTCCCGAGAAATTCATGTCATGTCACGAGAAATTCATGTCATCTCATGTGCCCATTGATTTATGTCATGTCATTTCCTGAGAAATTCATGTCATATCATGTCCCCAGGGAGTATTGTCATGTCATGTTATGTCATGTTCCGAAAGATTCATGTCATGTCATGTCCCGAGATATTCTAGTCATGTCATGTCATGTCATGTCCCAAGAACTCATGTCATGCCTTGTTCCGAGAAATTCATGTCGTGTCATGTCATGTCCCAAGACATTCATGTCCTGTTAACCCTGAGAAATTCATGTCTTGTCATGTCCAGATAAATTCATGTCATGTCATGTCCCCAGAAATTCATATACTGTCATGTCATTTGCCAAGAAAATCATTTCATGTCATGTCCCGAGAAATTCATGCCATGGCATGTCCCGAGAAATTCATGTCATGTCATGTCTTGTCCAGAGAAATTCATGGCATGTCATGTCCCAAGAAATCTATGTTATGTCATGTCCCCAGAAATTCATGTCATATCCCGAGAATTCATGACATGTCATGTCCCGAAAAAACTCATGTCATATCATGTCCCAAGATATTCATGTCATGTCATGGCATCAGAAATTCATGTCATGTCATGTCGCGAGAAATTCATGTCATATCCCGAGAATTCATGACATGTCATTCCCGAGAAATTCATATCATGTCATGTCACAAGAGATTCTTGTCATGTCATGTCATGTGCCATGAAATTCATGTCATGTCATGTCCCGAGAAATTCTTGTCATGTCATGTCATGTCCCGAGAAAATCATGTCATGTCATGTCCCGAGAGATTCTTGTCATGTCATGTCATGTCATGTGCCAAGAAATTCATGTCATGTCATGTCTCAAGAAATTCATATCATGTCATGTCATTTGCCGAGGAAATCATGCCATTTCATATTGCGAGAATGTATTGTCATGTCATGTCATGTCATGTCCCAAGAAATCATGTCATGCCTTGTCCCAAGAAATTTATGTCGTGTCATGACATGTCCCAAGAAATTCATCTCCTGTCAAGCCTGAGAAATTCATGTCATGTCATGTCCAGAGAAATTCATGTCATGTCATGTCCCGAGAAATCCATGTCATGTCGTGGCCCCAGAAATTCATGTCATGTCCCGAGAATTCATGACGTGTCATTACAGAGAAATTCATGTCATGTCATGTCCCGAGAGATTCTTGTCATCTCATGTGCCGATTAATTTATGTTATGTCATGTCCTGAGAAATTCGTGTCATGTCATGTCCCTAGAGAGTATTGTCATGTCATGTCACGTCATATGCCAAGAGATTCATGTCATGTCAGGTCCCGAGAAATTCATGTCATGTCATGAGAAATTCATGTCATCTCATGTGCCCATTGATTTATGTCATGTCATGTCCTGAGATATTCAGGTCTGTCATGTCCCGAGAGAGTATTGGCATGTCATGACATGTCATGTGCCGAGAGATTCATGTCATGTCATGTCCCGAAAAATTCTAGGCATGTCATGTCAATTCATGTCCCCTGAATTTCATGTCATATCTAGAGAATTCATGACATGTCTTTCCTGAGAAATTCAATTCATGTCATGTGCCGAGAGATTCTTGTCATGTCATGTCATGTCCTTAGAAATGCATGTCATGTCATGTCCCGAGATATTCATGTCATGTCATTTCATATCTCAAGAAATTCATATCATGTCACATCATGTGCCAAGAAAATCATGTCATGTCATGTCCAGAGAAATTCATGTCATGTCATGTCCCCAGAAATTCATATCATGTCATGTCATTTGCCATGAAAATCATGTCATGTCATGTCCCGAGTAATTCATGCCATGTCATGTCCGAGAAACTCATGTCATGTTATGTCTTGTCCCGAGAAATTCAAGCCATGTCATGTTCCGACAAATCCATGTTATGTCATGTCCCCAGAAATTGATGTAATATGCTGAGAATTCATGACATGTCATGCCTCGAGAAATTCATGTCATGTCATGTCCCGAGAAATTCATGTCATGTCATGTCCCCAGAAATTCATATACTGTCATGTCATTTGCCAAGAAAATCATTTCATGTCATGTCCCGAGAAATTCATGCCATGGCATGTCCCGAGAAATTCATGTCATGTCGTGTCTTGTCGAGAGAAATTCATGGCATGTCATGTCCCGAGAAATCTATGTTATGTCCTGTCCCCAGAAATTCATGTCATATCCCGAGAATTCATGACATGTCATGTCCCGAAAAAACTCATGTCATATCATGTCCCAAGAAATTCATGTCTTGTCATGTCATCAGAAATTCATGTCATGTCATGTCGCGAGAAATTCATGTCATATCCCGAGAATTCATGACATGTCATTCCCGAGAAATTCATATCATGTCATGTCCCAAGAGATTCTTGTCATGTCATGTCATGTGCCATGAAATTCATGTCATGTCATGTCCCGAGAAATTCATATCATGTCATGTCATTTGCCGAGGAAATCATGCCATGTCATATCCTGAGAATGTATTGTCATGTCATGTCCTGTCATGTGCCAAGAAATTCATGTCATGTCATGTCTCAAGAAATTCATATCATGTCATGTCATTTGCCGAGGAAATCATGCCATGTCATATCCTGAGAATGTATTGTCATGTCATGTCCTGTCATGTCCCAAGAAATCATGTCATGCCTTGTCCTGAGAAATTTATGTCGTGTCATGACATGTCCCAAGAAATTCATCTCCTGTCAGCCCTGAGAAATTCATGTCATGTCATGTCCAGAGAAATTCATGTCATGTCATGTCCCGAGAAATCCATGTCATGTCGTGGCCCCAGAAATTCATGTCATATCCTGAGAATTCATGACGTGTCATTACAGAGAAATTCATGTCATGTCATGTCCCGAGAGATTCTTGTCATGTCATGTCATGTCATGTATCAAGAAATTCATATCATGTCATGTCCCGAGAAATTCATGAAATCTCATGTGCCGATTAATTTATGTCATGTCATGTCCTGAGAAATTCGTGTCATGTCATGTCCCTAGAGAGTATTGTCATGTCATGTCACGTCATATGCCAAGAGATCCATGTCATGTCAGGTCCCGAGAAATTCATGTCATGTCATGAGAAATTCATGTCATCTCATGTGCCCATTGATTTATGTCATGTCATGTCCTGAGATATTCAGGTCTGTCATGTACCGAGAGAGTATTGGCATGTCATGTCATGTCATGTGCCGAGAGATTCATGTCATGTCATGTCCCGAAAAATTCTAGGCATGTCATGTCATGTCATGTCCCCTGAATTTCATGTCATATCTAGAGGATTCATGACATGTCTTTCCCGAGAAATTCAATTCATGTCATGTGCCGAGAGATTCTTGTCATGTCATGTCATGTCCCGAGATATTCATGTCATGTCATTTCATATCTCAAGAAATTCATATCATGTCACGTCATGTCCCGAGAAAATCATGTCATGTCATGTCCGGAGAAATTCTTGTCATGTCATGTCATGTCATGTCCCAAGAACTCATGTCATGCCTTGCCCCAAGAAATTCATGTCCTGTCAACGCTGGGAAATTCATGTCATGTCATGTCCAGAGAAATTCATGTCATGTCATGTCCCTAGAAATTCATATCATTTCATGTCATTTGCCATGAAAATCATGTCATGTCATGTCCGGTGTAATTCATGTCATGTCATGTACCGAGAAATTCATGCCATGTCATGTTCCGACAAATCCATGTTATGTCATGTCCCCAAAAATTCATGTCATATGCCGAGAATTCATGACATGTCATGCCTCGAGAAATTCATGTCATGTCATGTCCCGAGAAATTCATGCCATGTCATGTCCCAAGAAATTTATATACTGTCATGTCATTTGCCAAAAAAATCATTTCATGTCATGTCCCGAGAAATTCATGCCATGGCATGTCCCGAGGAGTTCATGTCATGTCATGTCTTGTCCAGAGAAATTCATGTCATGTCATGTCCCGAGAAATCTATGTTATGTCGTGTCCCCAGAAATTCATGTCATATCCCGAGAATTCATGACATGTCACGTCCCGAAAAAACTCATGTCATATCATGTCCCAAGAAAGTCATGTCATGTCATGTCATCAGAAATTCATGTCATGTCATCTCACGAGAAATTCATGTCATATCCCGAGAATTCATGACATGTCATTCCCGAGAAATTCATATCATGTCATGTCACAAGAGATTCTTGTCATGTCATGTCATGTGCCATGAAATTCATGTCATGTCATGTCCCGAGAAATTCTTGTCATCTCATGTCATGTCCCGAGAAAATCATGTCATGTCATGTCCCGAGAGATTCTTGTCATGTCATGTCATGTCATGTGCCAAGAAATTCATGTCATGTCATGTCTCAAGAAATTCATATCATGTCATGTCATTTGCCGAGGAAATCATGCCATGTCATATCCTGAGAATGTATTGTCATGTCATGTCATGTCATGTCCCAAGAAATCATGTCATGCCTTGTCCCGAGAAATTTATGTCGTGTCATGACATGTCCCAAGAAATTCATCTCCTGTCAGCCCTGAGAAATTCATGTCATGTCATGTCCAGAGAAATTCATGTCATGTCATGTCCCGAGAAATCCATGTCATGTCGTGGCCCCTGAAATTCATGTCATATCCCGAGAATTCATGACGTGTCATTACAGAGAAATTCATGTCATGTCATGTCCCGAGAGATTCTTGTCATGTCATGTCATTTCATGTACCAAGAAATTCATATCATGTCATGTCCCTAGAAATTCATGTCATCTCATGTGCCCATTGATTTATGTCATGTCCTGTCCTGAGATATTCAGGTCTGTCATATCGCGAAAGAGTATTGGCATGTCATGTCATGTCATGTGCCGAGAGATTCATGTCATGTCATATCCCGAAAAATTCTAGGCATGTCATGTCATCTCATGTCCCCTGAATTTCATGTCATATCTAGAGAATTCATGACATGTCTTTCCCGAGAAATTCAATTCATGTCATGTGCCGAGAGATTCTTGTCATGTCATGTCATGTCCCAAGAAATTCATGTCATGTCATGTCCCAAGAAATTCATGTCATGTCATGTCCCAAGATATTCATGTCATGTCATTTCATATCTCAAGAAATTCATATCATGTCACGTCATGACCCGAGAAAATCATGTCATGTCATGTCAGGAGAAATTCTTGCCATATCATGTCATGTCATGTCCCAAGAACTCATGTCATGCCTTGCCCAGAGAAATTCATGTCCTGTCAACGCTGGCAAATTCGTGTCATGTCATGTCCAGAGAAATTCATGTCATGTCATGTCCCCAGAATTTCATATCATGTCCTGTCATTTGTCATGAACATCATGTCATGTCATGTCCCGAGAGAGTATTGGCATGACATGTCATGTCATGTGCCGAGAGATTCTTGTCATGTCATGTCATGTCGAAAGAAATTCAATTCATGTCATGTGCCGAGAGATTCTTGTCATGTCATTTCATATCTCAAGAAATTCATATCATGTCACGTCATCACCTGAGAAAATCATGTCATGTCATGTCCGGAGAAATTCTTGTCATGTCATGTCATGTCATGTCCCAAGAACTCATGTCATGCCTTGTCCAGAGAAATTCATGTCATGCCTTGTCCCGAGAAATTCATGTCGTGTCATGTCATGTCCCAAGACATTCATGTCCTGTTAAGCCTGAGAAATTCATGTCTTTTCATGTCCAGAGAAATTCATGTCATGTCATGGCTCAAGAAATTCATTTCATGTCATGTCATTTGCCATGAAAATCATGTCATGTCATGTCCCGAGTAATTCATGCCATGTCATGTCCCGAGAAATTCATGTCATGTTATGGCTTGTCCCGAGAGATTCATGCCATGTCATGTTCCGACAAATCCATGTTATGTCATGTCCCCAGAAATTCATGTCATATGCCGAGAATTCATGACATGTCATGCCTCGAGAAATTCATGTCAGGTCATGTCCCGAGAAATTCATGCCATGTCATGTCCCAAGAAATTTATGTCATGTCACGTCCCAAGAAATTCATGTCATATCATGTCATGTCCCGACAAATTCATGTCATGTCATGTCCACAGACATTTATGTCTTGTCATGTCATTTCATGCCATGTACCCTGAAATTCATGTCATATCCCGAGAATTCATGACCTGTCATGTCCCATGAAATTCATGTCATGTCATGTCCTGAGAAATTCATGTCATGTCATGTCGTGAGAAATTCATGTCATATCCAGAGAATTCATGACATGTCATTCCAGAGAAACTCATGACATGTCATGTCCCGAGGGATTCTTGTCACGTCATGTCATTTCATGTGCCAAGAAATTCATGTCATGTCATGTCCCCAGAAATTCATATACTGTCATGTCATGTCCCAAGAAATTCATGCCATGGCATGTCCCGAGGAGTTCATGTCATGTCATGTCTTGTCCAGAGAAATTCATGTCATGTCATGTCCCGAGAAATCTATGTTATGTCATGTCCCCAGAAATTCATTTCATATCCCGAGAATTCATGACATGTCATGTCCCGAAAAAACTCATCTCATGTCATTTCCTGAGAAATTCATGTCATGTCATGTCCCCAGAAATATATGTAATGTCATGTCATGTCATGTCCCCTGAAATTCATGTCATATCCCTGGACTTCATGACGTCACGTCCCAAGAAATTCATGGCATGTCATGTTCCAACAAATCCAAGTTATGTCATGTCCCCAGAAATTCATGTCATATGCCGAGAATTCATGACATGTCATGCCTGGAGAAATTCATGTCATGTCATGTCCCGAGAACTTCATGCCATGTCATGTCCCAAGAAATTTATGTCATGTCATGTCTCAAGAAATTCATGTCATATCATGTCATGTCCCGACAAATTAATGTCATGTCATGTCCCGAGAAATTCATGTCATGTCATGTCATTTGCCGAGAGATTCATGTCATGTCATGTCCCGAGATATTCATGTCATGTCATGTCCCGAGAAATTCATGTCATGTCACGAGAAATTCATGTCATCTCATGTGCCCATTGATTTATGTCATGTCATTTCCTGAGAAATTCATGTCATGTCATGTCCCTAGGGATTATTGTCATGTCATGTTATGTCATGTTTCGAAAGATTCATGTCATGTCATGTCCCGAGATATTCTAGTCATGTCATGTCATGTCATGTCCCAAGAACACATGTCATGCCTTGTCCCGAGAAATTCATGTCGTGTCATGTCATGTCCCAAGACATTCATGTCCTGTTAACCCTGAGAAATTCATGTCTTTTCATGTCCAGAGAAATTCATGTCATGTCATGTCTCAAGAAATTCATTTCATGTCATGTCATTTGCCATGAAAATCATGTCATGTCATGTCCCGAGTAATTCATGCCATGTCATGTCCCGAGAAATTCATGTCATGTTATGGCTTGTCCCGAGAGATTCATGCCATGTCATGTTCCGACAAATCCATGTTATGTCATGTCCCCAGAAATTCATGTCATATGCCGAGAATTCATGACATGTCATGCCTCGAGAAATTCATGTCAGGTCATGTCCCGAGAAATTCATGCCATGTCATGTCCCAAGAAATTTATGTCATGTCACGTCCCAAGAAATTCATGTCATATCATGTCATGTCCCGACAAATTCATGTCATGTCATGTCCCGAGAAATCCATGTCATGTCGTGGCCCCTGAAATTCATGTCATATCCCGAGAATTCATGACGTGTCATTACAGAGAAATTCATGTCATGTCATGTCATGTCCCGAGAGATTCTTGTCATGTCATGTCATTTCATGTACCAAGAAATTCATATCATTTCCTGTCCCTAGAAATTCATGTCATCTCATGTGCCCATTGATTTATGTCATGTCCTGTCCTGAGATATTCAGGTCTGTCATATCGCGAAAGAGTATTGGCATGTCATGTCATGTCATGTGCCGAGAGATTCATGTCATGTCATATCCCGAAAAGTTCTAGGCATGTCATGTCATCTCATGTCCCCTGAATTTCATGTCATATCTAGAGAATTCATGACATGTCTTTCCCGAGAAATTCAATTCATGTCATGTGCCGAGAGATTCTTGTCATGTCATGTCATGTCCCAAGAAATTCATGTCATGTCATGTCCCAAGAAATTCATGTCATGTCATGTCCCAAGATATTCATGTCATGTCATTTCATATCTCAAGAAATTCATATCATGTCACGTCATGACCCGAGAAAATCATGTCATGTCATGTCAGGAGAAATTCTTGCCATGTCATGTCATGTCATGTCCCAAGAACTCATGTCATGCCTTGCCCAGAGAAATTCATGTCCTGTCAACGCTGGCAAATTCGTGTCATGTCATGTCCCCAGAATTTCATATCATGTCCTGTCATTTGTCATGAAAATCATGTCATGTCATGTCCCGAGAGAGTATTGGCATGACATGTCATGTCATGTGCCGAGAGATTCTTGTCATGTCATGTCATGTCGAAAGAAATTCAATTCATGTCATGTGCCGAGAGATTCTTGTCATGTCATTTCATATCTCAAGAAATTCATATCATGTCACGTCATCACCTGAGAAAATCATGTCATGTCATGTCCGGAGAAATTCTTGTCATGTCATGTCATGTCATGTCCCAAGAACTCATGTCATGCCTTGTCCAGAGAAATTCATGTCATGCCTTGTCCCGAGAAATTCATGTCGTGTCATGTCATGTCCCAAGACATTCATGTCCTGTTAAGCCTGAGAAATTCATGTCTTTTCATGTCCAGAGAAATTCATGTCATGTCATGGCTCAAGAAATTCATTTCATGTCATGTCATTTGCCATGAAAATCATGTCATGTCATGTCCCGAGTAATTCATGCCATGTCACGTCCCGAGAAATTCATGTCATGTTATGGCTTGTCCCGAGAGATTCATGCCATGTCATGTTCCGACAAATCCATGTTATGTCATGTCCCCAGAAATTCATGTCATATGCCGAGAATTCATGACATGTCATGCCTCGAGAAATTCATGTCAGGTCATGTCCCGAGAAATTCATGCCATGTCATGTCCCAAGAAATTTATGTCATGTCACGTCCCAAGAAATTCATGTCATATCATGTCATGTCCCGACAAATTCATGTCATGTCATGTCCACAGACATTTATGTCTTGTCATGTCATTTCATGCCATGTACCCTGAAATTCATGTCATATCCCGAGAATTCATGACCTGTCATGTCCCATGAAATTCATGTCATGTCATGTCCTGAGAAATTCATGTCATGTCATGTCGTGAGAAATTCATGTCATATCCAGAGAATTCATGACATGTCATTCCAGAGAAACTCATGACATGTCATGTCCCGAGGGATTCTGGTCACGTCATGTCATTTCATGTGCCAAGAAATTCATGTCATGTCATGTCCCCAGAAATTCATATACTGTCATGTCATGTCCCAAGAAATTCATGCCATGGCATGTCCCGAGGAGTTCATGTCATGTCATGTCTTGTCCAGAGAAATTCATGTCATGTCATGTCCCGAGAAATCTATGTTATGTCATGTCCCCAGAAATTCATTTCATATCCCGAGAATTCATGACATGTCATGTCCCGAAAAAACTCATCTCATGTCATTTCCTGAGAAATTCATGTCATGTCATGTCCCCAGAAATCTATGTAATGTCATGTCATGTCATGTCTCCTGAAATTCATGTCATATCCCTGGACTTCATGACGTCACGTCCCAAGAAATTCATGGCATGTCATGTTCCAACAAATCCAAGTTATGTCATGTCCCCAGAAATTCATGTCATATGCCGAGAATTCATGACATGTCATGCCTGGAGAAATTCATGTCATGTCATGTCCCGAGAACTTCATGCCATGTCATGTCCCAAGAAATTTATGTCATGTCATGTCTCAAGAAATTCATGTCATATCATGTCATGTCCCGACAAATTAATGTCATGTCATGTCCCGAGAAATTCATGTCATGTCATGTCATTTGCCGAGAGATTCATGTCATGTCATGTCCCGAGATATTCATGTCATGTCATGTCCCGAGAAATTCATGTCATGTCACGAGAAATTCATGTCATCTCATATGCCCATTGATTTATGTCATGTCATTTCCTGAGAAATTCATGTCATGTCATGTCCCTAGGGATTATTGTCATGTCATGTTATGTCATGTTTCGAAAGATTCATGTCATGTCATGTCCCGAGATATTCTAGTCATGTCATGTCATGTCATGTCCCAAGAACACATGTCATGCCTTGTCCCGAGAAATTCATGTCGTGTCATGTCATGTCCCAAGACATTCATGTCCTGTTAACCCTGAGAAATTCATGTCTTTTCATGTCCAGAGAAATTCATGTCATGTCATGTCTCAAGAAATTCATTTCATGTCATGTCATTTGCCATGAAAATCATGTCATGTCATGTCCCGAGTAATTCATGCCATGTCATGTCCCGAGAAATTCATGTCATGTTATGGCTTGTCCCGAGAGATTCATGCCATGTCATGTTCCGACAAATCCATGTTATGTCATGTCCCCAGAAATTCATGTCATATGCCGAGAATTCATGACATGTCATGCCTCGAGAAATTCATGTCAGGTCATGTCCCGAGAAATTCATGCCATGTCATGTCCCAAGAAATTTATGTCATGTCACGTCCCAAGAAATTCATGTCATATCATGTCATGTCCCGACAAATTCATGTCATGTCATGTCCACAGACATTTATGTCTTGTCATGTCATTTCATGCCATGTACCCTGAAATTCATGTCATATCCCGAGAATCCATGACCTGTCATGTCCCATGAAATTCATGTCATGTCATGTCCTGAGAAATTCATGTCATGTCATGTCGTGAGAAATTCATGTCATATCCAGAGAATTCATGACGTGTCATTCCAGAGAAAGTCATGACATGTCATGTCCCGAGGGATTCTTGTCACGTCATGTCATTTCATGTGCCAAGAAATTCATGTCATGTCATGTCCCAAGAAATTCATATACTGTCATGTCATGTCCCAAGAAATTCATGCCATGGCATGTCCCGAGAAACTCATGTCATGTCATGTCTTGTCCAGAGAAATTCAAGTCATTTCATGTCCCTAGATAGTATTGTCATGTCATGTCATGTCATTTGCCGAGAGATTCATGTCATGTCATGTCCCGAGAAATTCATGTCATGTCACGAGAAATTCATGTCATCTCATGTGCCCATTGATTTATGTCATGTCATGTCCTGAGAAATTCATGTCATGTCATGTCCCTAGAGAGTATTGTCATGTCATGTCATGTCATGTTCTGAAAGATTCATGTCATGTCATGTCCCGAGATATTCTAGTCATGTCATGTCATGTCATGTCCCAAGAACTCAGGTCATGCCTTGTCCCGAGAAATTCATGTCATGTCATGTCTTGTCCAGAGAAATTCATGTCATGTCATGTACCGAGAAATCTATGTTACGTCATGTCCTGAGAAATTCATGTCATGTCATGTCGTGCGAAATTCATGTCATATCCAGAGAATTCATGACGTGTCATTCCAGAGAAACTCATGTCATGTCATGTCCCGAGAGATTCTTGTCATGTCATGTCATTTCATGTCCCGAGAAATTCATGTCATGTCATGTCTTGTCCAGAGAAATTCATGTCATGTCATGTCCCGAGAAATCTATGTTATGTCATGTCCCCAGAAATTCATTTCATATCCCGAGAATTCATGACATGTCATGTCCCGAAAAAACTCATCTCATGTCATTTCCTGAGAAATTCATGTCATGTCATGTCCCCAGAAATCTATGTAATGTCATGTCATGTCATGTCCCCTGAAATTCATGTCATATTCCTGGACTTCATGACGTCACGTCCCAAGAAATTCATGGCATGTCATGTTCCAACAAATCCAAGTTATGTCATGTCCCCAGAAATTCATGTCATATGCCGAAAATTCATGACATGTCATGCCTGGAGAAGTTCATGTCGTGTCATGTCCCGAGAACTTCATGCCATGTCATGTCCCAAGAAATTTATGTCATGTCATGTCTCAAGAAATTCATGTCATATCATGTCATGTCCCGACAAATTAATGTCATGTCATGTCCCGAGAAATTCATGTCATGTCATGTCATTTGCCGAGAGATTCATGTCATGTCATGTCCCGAGATATTCATGTCATGTCATGTCCCGAGAAATTCATGTCATGTCACGAGAAATTCATGTCATCTCATGTGCCCATTGATTTATGTCATGTCATTTCCTGAGAAATTCATGTCATGTCATGTCCCTAGGGATTATTGTCATGTCATGTTATGTCATGTTTCGAAAGATTCATGTCATGTCATGTCCCGAGATATTCTAGTCATGTCATGTCATGTCATGTCCCAAGAACGCATGTCATGCCTTGTCCCGAGAAATTCATGTCGTGTCATATCATGTCCCAAGACATTCATGTCCTGTTAACCCTGAGAAATTAATGTCTTTTCATGTCCAGAGAAATTCATGTCATGTCATGTCTCAAGAAATTCATTTCATGTCATGTCATTTGCCATGAAAATCATGTCATGTCATGTCCCGAGTAATTCATGCCATGTCATGTCCCGAGAAATTCATGTCATGTTATGTCTTGTCCCGAGAAGTTCATGCCATGTCATGTTCCGACAAATCCATGTTATGTCATGTCCCCAGAAATTCATGTCATATGCCGAGAATTCATGACATGTCATGCCTCGAGAAATTCATGTCATGTCATGTCCCGAGAAATTCATGCCATGTCATGTCCCAAGAAATTTATGTCATGTCACGTCACAAGAAATTCATGTCATATCATGTCATGTCCCGACAAATTCATGTCATGTCATGTCCACAGACATTTATATCTTGTCATGTCATTTCATGCCACGTACCCTGAAATTCATGTCATATCCCGAGAATTCATGACCTGTCATGTCCCATGAAATTCATGTCATGTCATGTCCTGAGAAATTCATGTCATGTCATGTCGTGAGAAATTCATGTCATATCCAGAGAATTCATGACATGTTATTCCCGAGAAAATCATGTCATGTCATGTCCGGAGAAATTCTTCTCATGTCATGTCATGTCATGTCCCATGAACTCATGTCATGCCTTGTCCAAAGAAATTCATGTCCTGTCAACGCTGGGAAATTTATGTCATGTCATGTCCAGAGAAATTCATGTCATGTCATGTCCCCAGAAATTCATATCATGTCCTGTCATTTGTCATGAAAATCATGTCATGTCATGTCCCGAGAGAGTATTGGCATGTCATGTCATGTCATGTGCCGAGAGATTCTTGTCATGTCATGTCATGTCCAAAGAAATTCAATTCATGTCATGTGCCGAGAGATTCTTGTCATGTCATTTCATATCTCAAGAAATTCATATCATGTCACGTCATGACCCGAGAAAATCATGTCATGTCATGTCAGGAGAAATTCTTGTCATGTCATGTCATGGCATGTCACAAGAACTCATGTCATGCCTTGTCCAGAGAAATTCATGTCCTGTCAACGCTGGGAAATTCATGCCATGTCATGTCCAGAGAAATTCATGTCATGTCATGTCCCCAGAAATTCATATCATGTCCTGTCATTTGTCATGAAAATCATGTCAGGTCATGTCCCGAGAGAGTATTGGCATGTCATGTCATGTCATGTGCTGAGAGATTCATGTTATGTCATGTCCCGAAAAATTCTAGGCATGTCATGTCATGTCATGACCCCTGAATTTCATGTCATATCTAGAGAATTCATGACATGTCATTCCCGAGAAATTCAATTCATGTCATGTGCCGAGAGATCCTTGTCATGTCATGTCATGTACCAAGAAATACATGTCCTGTCAACGCTGGGAAATTCATGTCATGTCATGTCCAGAGAAATTCATGTCATGTTATGTCCCCAGAAATTCATATCATGTCATGTCATTTGCCATGAAAATCATGTCATGTCATGTCCCGAGTAATTCATGCCATGTCATGTCCCGAGAAATTCATGTCATGTTATGTCTTGTCCCGAGAAATTCATGCCATGTCATGTTCCGACAAATCCATGTTATGTCATGTCCCCAGAAATTCATGTCATATGCCGAGAATTCATGACATGTCATGCCTCGAGAAATTCATGTCATGTCATGTCCCGAGAAATTCATGCCATGTCATGTCCCAAGAAATTTATGTCATGTCACGTCACAAGAAATTCATGTCATATCATGTCATGTCCCGACAAATTCATGTCATGTCATGTCCACAGACATTTATATCTTGTCATGTCAATTCATGCCACGTACCCTGAAATTCATGTCATATCCCGAGAATTCTTGACCTGTCATGTCCCATGAAATTCATGTCATGTCATGTCCTGAGAAATTCATGTCATGTCATGTCGTGAGAAATTCATGTCATATCCAGAGAATTCATGACATGTTATTCCCGAGAAAATCATGTCATGTCATGTCCGGAGAAATTCTTCTCATGTCATGTCATGTCATGTCCCATGAACTCATGTCATGCCTTGTCCAAAGAAATTCATGTCCTGTCAACGCTGGGAAATTTATGTCATGTCATGTCCAGAGAAATTCATGTCATGTCATGTCCCCAGAAATTCATATCATGTCATGTCATTTGCCATGAAAATCATGTCATGTCATGTCCCGAGTAATTCATGCCATGTCATGTCCCGAGGAGTTCATGTCATGTCATGTCTTGTCCCGAGACATTCATGTCATGTCATGTCCCGAGAAATCTATGTTATGTCATGTCCCCAGAAATTCATTTCATATCCCGAGAATTCATGACATGTCATGTCCCGAAAAAACTCATCTCATGTCATTTCCTGAGAAATTCATGTCATGTCATGTCCCCAGAAATCTATGTAATGTCATGTCATGTCATGTCCCCTGAAATTCATGTCATATCCCTGGACTTCATGACGTCACGTCCCAAGAAATTCATGGCATGTCATGTTCCAACAAATCCAAGTTATGTCATGTCCCCAGAAATTCATGTCATATGCCGAGAATTCATGACATGTCATGCCTGGAGAAATTCATGTCATGTCATGTCCCGAGAACTTCATGCCATGTCATGTCCCAAGAAATTTATGTCATGTCATGTCTCAAGAAATTCATGTCATATCATGTCATGTCCCGACAAATTAATGTCATGTCATGTCCCGAGAAATTCATGTCATGTCATGTCATTTGCCGAGAGATTCATGTCATGTCATGTCCCGAGATATTCATGTCATGTCATGTCCCGAGAAATTCATGTCATGTCACGAGAAATTCATGTCATCTCATGTGCCCATTGATTTATGTCATGTCATTTCCTGAGAAATTCATGTCATGTCATGTCCCTAGGGATTATTGTCATGTCATGTTATGTCATGTTTCGAAAGATTCATGTCATGTCATGTCCCGAGATATTCTAGTCATGTCATGTCATGTCATGTCCCAAGAACACATGTCATGCCTTGTCCCGAGAAATTCATGTCGTGTCATGTCATGTCCCAAGACATTCATGTCCTGTTAACCCTGAGAAATTCATGTCTTTTCATGTCCAGAGAAATTCATGTCATGTCATGTCTCAAGAAATTCATTTCATGTCATGTCATTTGCCATGAAAATCATGTCATGTTATGTCCCGAGTAATTCATGCCATGTCATGTCCCGAGAAATTCATGTCATGTTATGGCTTGTCCCGAGAGATTCATGCCATGTCATGTTCCGACAAATCCATGTTATGTCATGTCCCCAGAAATTCATGTCATATGCCGAGAATTCATGACATGTCATGCCTCGAGAAATTCATGTCAGGTCATGTCCCGAGAAATTCATGCCATGTCATGTCCCAAGAAATTTATGTCATGTCACGTCCCAAGAAATTCATGTCATATCATGTCATGTCCCGACAAATTCATGTCATGTCATGTCCACAGACATTTATGTCTTGTCATGTCATTTCATGCCATGTACCCTGAAATTCATGTCATATCCCGAGAATTCATGACCTGTCATGTCCCATGAAATTCATGTCATGTCATGTCCTGAGAAATTCATGTCATGTCATGTCGTGAGAAATTCATGTCATATCCAGAGAATTCATGACGTGTCATTCCAGAGAAACTCATGACATGTCATGTCCCGAGGGATTCTTGTCACGTCATGTCATTTCATGTGCCAAGAAATTCATGTCATGTCATGTCCCCAGAAATTCATATACTGTCATGTCATGTCCCAAGAAATTCATGCCATGGCATGTCCCGAGGAGTTCATGTCATGTCATGTCTTGTCCAGAGAAATTCATGTCATGTCATGTCCCGAGAAATCTATGTTATGTCATGTCCCCAGAAATTCATTTCATATCCCGAGAATTCATGACATGTCATGTCCCGAAAAAACTCATCTCATGTCATTTCCTGAGAAATTCATGTCATGTCATGTCCCCAGAAATCTATGTAATGTCATGTCATGTCATGTCCCCTGAAATTCATGTCATATCCCTGGACTTCATGACGTCAAGTCCCAAGAAATTCATGGCATGTCATGTTCCAACAAATCCAAGTTATGTCATGTCCCCAGAAATTCATGTCATATGCCGAGAATTCATGACATGTCATGCCTGGAGAAATTCATGTCATGTCATGTCCCGAGAACTTCATGCCATGTCATGTCCCAAGAAATTTATGTCATGTCATGTCTCAAGAAATTCATGTCATATCATGTCATGTCCCGACAAATTAATGTCATGTCATGTCCCGAGAAATTCATGTCATGTCATGTCATTTGCCGAGAGATTCATGTCATGTCATGTCCCGAGATATTCATGTCATGTCATGTCCCGAGAAATTCATGTCATGTCACGAGAAATTCATGTCATCTCATGTGCCCATTGATTTATGTCATGTCATTTCCTGAGAAATTCATGTCATGTCATGTCCCTAGGGATTATTGTCATGTCATGTTATGTCATGTTTCGAAAGATTCATGTCATGTCATGTCCCGAGATATTCTAGTCATGTCATGTCATGTCATGTCCCAAGAACACATGTCATGCCTTGTCCCGAGAAATTCATGTCGTGTCATGTCATGTCCCAAGACATTCATGTCCTGTTAACCCTGAGAAATTCATGTCTTTTCATGTCCAGAGAAATTCATGTCATGTCATGTCTCAAGAAATTCATTTCATGTCATGTCATTTGCCATGAAAATCATGTCATGTCATGTCCCAAGTAATTCATGCCATGTCATGTCCCGAGAAATTCATGTCATGTTATGGCTTGTCCCGAGAGATTCATGCCATGTCATGTTCCGACAAATCCATGTTATGTCATGTCTCCAGAAATTCATGTCATATGCCGAGAATTCATGACATGTCATGCCTCGAGAAATTCATGTCAGGTCATGTCCCGAGAAATTCATGCCATGTCATGTCCCAAGAAATTTATGTCATGTCACGTCCCAAGAAATTCATGTCATATCATGTCATGTCCCGACAAATTCATGTCATGTCATGTCCACAGACATTTATGTCTTGTCATGTCATTTCATGCCATGTACCCTGAAATTCATGTCATATCCCGAGAATCCATGACCTGTCATGTCCCATGAAATTCATGTCATGTCATGTCCTGAGAAATTCATGTCATGTCATGTCGTGAGAAATTCATGTCATATCCAGAGAATTCATGACGTGTCATTCCAGAGAAAGTCATGACATGTCATGTCCCGAGGGATTCTTGTCACGTCATGTCATTTCATGTGCCAAGAAATTCATGTCATGTCATGTCCCAAGAAATTCATATACTGTCATGTCATGTCCCAAGAAATTCATGCCATGGCATGTCCCAAGAAACTCATGTCATGTCATGTCTTGTCCAGAGAAATTCAAGTCATTTCATGTCCCTAGATAGTATTGTCATGTCATGTCATGTCATTTGCCGAGAGATTCATGTCATGTCATGTCCCGAGAAATTCATGTCATGTCACGAGAAATTCATGTCATCTCATGTGCCCATTGATTTATGTCATGTCATGTCCTGAGAAATTCATGTCATGTCATGTCCCTAGAGAGTATTGTCATGTCATGTCATGTCATGTTCTGAAAGATTCATGTCATGTCATGTCCCGAGATATTCTAGTCATGTCATGTCATGTCATGTCCCAAGAACTCAGGTCATGCCTTGTCCCGAGAAATTCATGTCATGTCATGTCTTGTCCAGAGAAATTCATGTCATGTCATGTACCGAGAAATCTATGTTACGTCATGTCCTGAGAAATTCTTGTCATGTCATGTCGTGCGAAATTCATGTCATATCCAGAGAATTCATGACGTGTCATTCCAGAGAAACTCATGTCATGTCATGTCCCGAGAGATTCTTGTCATGTCATGTCATTTCATGTGCCAAGAAATTAATGTCATGTCATGTCCCCAGAAATTCATATACTGTCATGTCATGTCCCAAGAAATTCATGCCATGGCATGTCCCGAGAAATTCATGTCATGTCATGTCTTGTCCAGAGAAATTCATGTCATGTCATGTCCCGAGAAATCCATGTTATGTCATGTCCCCAGAAATTCATTTCATATCCCGAGAATTCATGACATGTCATGTCCCGAAAAAACTCATCTCATGTCATTTCCTGAGAAATTCATGTCATGTCATGTCCCCAGAAATCTATGTAATGTCATGTCATGTCATGTCCCCTGAAATTCATGTCATATCCCTGGACTTCATGATGTCACGTCCCAAGAAATTCATGGCATGTCATGTTCCAACAAATCCAAGTTATGTCATGTCCCCAGAAATTCATGTCATATGCCGAGAATTCATGACATGTCATGCCTGGAGAAATTCATGTCGTGTCATGTCCCGAGAACTTCATGCCATGTCATGTCCCAAGAAATTTATGTCATGTCATGTCTCAAGAAATTCATGTCATATCATGTCATGTCCCGACAAATTAATGTCATGTCATGTCCCGAGAAATTCATGTCATGTCATGTCATTTGCCGAGAGATTCATGTCATGTCATGTCCCGAGATATTCATGTCATGTCATGTCCCGAGAAATTCATGTCATGTCACGAGAAATTCATGTCATCTCATGTGCCCATTGATTTATGTCATGTCATTTCCTGAGAGATTCATGTCATGTCATGCCCCTAGGGATTATTGTCATGTCATGTTATGTCATGTTTCGAAAGATTCATGTCATGTCATGTCCCGAGATATTCTAGTCATGTCATGTCATGTCATGTCCCAAGAACGCATGTCATGCCTTGTCCCGAGAAATTCATGTCGTGTCATATCATGTCCCAAGACATTCATGTCCTGTTAACCCTGAGAAATTAATGTCTTTTCATGTCCAGAGCAATTCATGTCATGTCATGTCTCAAGAAATTCATTTCATGTCATGTCATTTGCCATGAAAATCATGTCATGTCATGTCCCGAGTAATTCATGCCATGTCATGTCCCGAGAAATTCATGTCATGTTATGTCTTGTCCCGAGAAATTCATGCCATGTCATGTTCCGACAAATCCATGTTATGTCATGTCCCCAGAAATTCATGTCATATGCCGAGAATTCATGACATGTCATGCCTCGAGAAATTCATGTCATGTCATGTCCCGAGAAATTCATGCCATGTCATGTCCCAAGAAATTTATGTCATGTCACGTCACAAGAAATTCATGTCATATCATGTCATGTCCCGACAAATTCATGTCATGTCATGTCCACAGACATTTATATCTTGTCATGTCATTTCATGCCACGTACCCTGAAATTCATGTCATATCCCGAGAATTCATGACCTGTCATGTCCCATGAAATTCATGTCATGTCATGTCCTGAGAAATTCATGTCATGTCATGTCGTGAGAAATTCATGTCATATCCAGAGAATTCATGACATGTTATTCCCGAGAAAATCATGTCATGTCATGTCCGGAGAAATTCTTCTCATGTCATGTCATGTCATGTCCCATGAACTCATGACATGCCTTGTCCAAAGAAATTCATGTCCTGTCAACGCTGGGAAATTTATGTCATGTCATGTCCAGAGAAATTCATGTCATGTCATGTCCCCAGAAATTCATATCATGTCCTGTCATTTGTCATGAAAATCATGTCATGTCATGTCCCGAGAGAGTATTGGCATGTCATGTCATGTCATGTGCCGAGAGATTCTTGTCATGTCATGTCATGTCCAAAGAAATTCAATTCATGTCATGTGCCGAGAGATTCTTGTCATGTCATTTCATATCTCAAGAAATTCATATCATGTCACGTCATGACCCGAGAAAATCATGTCATGTCATGTCCGGAGAAATTCTTGTCATGTCATGTCATGTCATGTCCCAAGAACTCATGTCATGCCTTGTCCAGAGAAATTCATGTCCTGTCAACGCTGGGAAATTCATGCCATGTCATGTCCAGAGAAATTCATGTCATGTCATGTCCCCAGAAATTCATATCATGTCCTGTCATTTGTCATGAAAATCATGTCATGTCATGTCCCGAGAGAGTATTGGCATGTCATGTCATGTCATGTGCTGAGAGATTCATGTTATGTCATGTCCCGAAAAATTCTAGGCATGTCATGTCATGTCATGACCCCTGAATTTCATGTCATATCTAGAGAATTCATGACATGTCATTCCCGAGAAATTCAATTCATGTCATGTGCCGAGAGATTCTTGTCATGTCATGTCATGTACCAAGAAATACATGTCCTGTCAACGCTGGGAAATTCATGTCATGTCATGTCCAGAGAAATTCATGTCATGTCATGTCCCCAGAAATTCATATCATGTCATGTCATTTGCCATGAAAATCATGTCATGTCATGTCCCGAGTAATTCATGCCATGTCATGTCCCGAGAAATTCATGTCATGTTATGTCTTGTCCCGAGAAATTCATGCCATGTCATGTTCCGACAAATCCATGTTATGTCATGTCCCCAGAAATTCATGTCATATGCCGAGAATTCATGACATGTCATGCCTCGAGAAATTCATGTCATGTCATGTCCCGAGATATTCTAGTCATGTCATGTCATGTCATGTCCCAAGAACACATGTCATGCCTTGTCCCGAGAAATTCATGTCGTGTCATGTCATGTCCCAAGACATTCATGTCCTGTTAACCCTGAGAAATTCATGTCTTTTCATGTCCAGAGAAATTCATGTCATGTCATGTCTCAAGAAATTCATTTCATGTCATGTCATTTGCCATGAAAATCATGTCATGTCATGTCCCGAGTAATTCATGCCATGTCATGTCCCGAGAAATTCATGTCATGTTATGGCTTGTCCCGAGAGATTCATGCCATGTCATGTTCCGACAAATCCATGTTATGTCATGTCCCCAGAAATTCATGTCATATGCCGAGAATTCATGACATGTCATGCCTCGAGAAATTCATGTCAGGTCATGTCCCGAGAAATTCATGCCATGTCATGTCCCAAGAAATTTATGTCATGTCACGTCCCAAGAAATTCATGTCATATCATGTCATGTCCCGACAAATTCATGTCATGTCATGTCCACAGACATTTATGTCTTGTCATGTCATTTCATGCCATGTACCCTGAAATTCATGTCATATCCCGAGAATTCATGACCTGTCATGTCCCATGAAATTCATGTCATGTCATGTCCTGAGAAATTCATGTCATGTCATGTCGTGAGAAATTCATGTCATATCCAGAGAATTCATGACGTGTCATTCCAGAGAAACTCATGACATGTCATGTCCCGAGGGATTCTTGTCACGTCATGTCATTTCATGTGCCAAGAAATTCATGTCATGTCATGTCCCCAGAAATTCATATACTGTCATGTCATGTCCCAAGAAATTCATGCCATGGCATGTCCCGAGGAGTTCATGTCATGTCATGTCTTGTCCAGAGAAATTCATGTCATGTCATGTCCCGAGAAATCTATGTTATGTCATGTCCCCAGAAATTCATTTCATATCCCGAGAATTCATGACATGTCATGTCCCGAAAAAACTCATCTCATGTCATTTCCTGAGAAATTCATGTCATGTCATGTCCCCAGAAATCTATGTAATGTCATGTCATGTCATGTCCCCTGAAATTCATGTCATATCCCTGGACTTCATGACGTCACGTCCCAAGAAATTCATGGCATGTCATGTTCCAACAAATCCAAGTTATGTCATGTCCCCAGAAATTCATGTCATATGCCGAGAATTCATGACATGTCATGCCTGGAGAAATTCATGTCATGTCATGTCCCGAGAACTTCATGCCATGTCATGTCCCAAGAAATTTATGTCATGTCATGTCTCAAGAAATTCATGTCATATCATGTCATGTCCCGACAAATTAATGTCATGTCATGTCCCGAGAAATTCATGTCATGTCATGTCATTTGCCGAGAGATTCATGTCATGTCATGTCCCGAGATATTCATGTCATGTCATGTCCCGAGAAATTCATGTCATGTCACGAGAAATTCATGTCATCTCATGTGCCCATTGATTTATGTCATGTCATTTCCTGAGAAATTCATGTCATGTCATGTCCCTAGGGATTATTGTCATGTCATGTTATGTCATGTTTCGAAAGATTCATGTCATGTCATGTCCCGAGATATTCTAGTCATGTCATGTCATGTCATGTCCCAAGAACACATGTCATGCCTTGTCCCGAGAAATTCATGTCGTGTCATGTCATGTCCCAAGACATTCATGTCCTGTTAACCCTGAGAAATTCATGTCTTTTCATGTCCAGAGAAATTCATGTCATGTCATGTCTCAAGAAATTCATTTCATGTCATGTCATTTGCCATGAAAATCATGTCATGTCATGTCCCGAGTAATTCATGCCATGTCATGTCCCGAGAAATTCATGTCATGTTATGGCTTGTCCCGAGAGATTCATGCCATGTCATGTTCCGACAAATCCATGTTATGTCATGTCCCCAGAAATTCATGTCATATGCCGAGAATTCATGACATGTCATGCCTCGAGAAATTCATGTCAGGTCATGTCCCGAGAAATTCATGCCATGTCATGTCCCAAGAAATTTATGTCATGTCACGTCACAAGAAATTCATGTCATATCATGTCATGTCCCGACAAATTCATGTCATGTCATGTCCACAGACATTTATATCTTGTCATGTCATTTCATGCCACGTACCCTGAAATTCATGTCATATCCCGAGAATTCATGACCTGTCATGTCCCATGAAATTCATGTCATGTCATGTCCTGAGAAATTCATGTCATGTCATGTCGTGAGAAATTCATGTCATATCCAGAGAATTCATGACATGTTATTCCCGAGAAAATCATGTCATGTCATGTCCGGAGAAATTCTTCTCATGTCATGTCATGTCATGTCCCATGAACTCATGTCATGCCTTGTCCAAAGAAATTCATGTCCTGTCAACGCTGGGAAATTTATGTCATGTCATGTCCAGAGAAATTCATGTCATGTCATGTCCCCAGAAATTCATATCATGTCCTGTCATTTGTCATGAAAATCATGTCATGTCATGTCCCGAGAGAGTATTGGCATGTCATGTCATGTCATGTGCCGAGAGATTCTTGTCATGTCATGTCATGTCCAAAGAAATTCAATTCATGTCATGTGCCGAGAGATTCTTGTCATGTCATTTCATATCTCAAGAAATTCATATCATGTCACGTCATGACCCGAGAAAATCATGTCATGTCATGTCCGGAGAAATTCTTGTCATGTCATGTCATGTCATGTCCCAAGAACTCATGTCATGCCTTGTCCAGAGAAATTCATGTCCTGTCAACGCTGGGAAATTCATGCCATGTCATGTCCAGAGAAATTCATGTCATGTCATGTCCCCAGAAATTCATATCATGTCCTGTCATTTGTCATGAAAATCATGTCATGTCATGTCCCGAGAGAGTATTGGCATGTCATGTCATGTCATGTGCTGAGAGATTCATGTTATGTCATGTCCCGAAAAATTCTAGGCATGTCATGTCATGTCATGACCCCTGAATTTCATGTCATATCTAGAGAATTCATGACATGTCATTCCCGAGAAATTCAATTCACGTCATGTGCCGAGAGATTCTTGTCATGTCATGTCATGTACCAAGAAATACATGTCCTGTCAACGCTGGGAAATTCATGTCATGTCATGTCCAGAGAAATTCATGTCATGTCATGTCCCCAGAAATTCATATCATGTCATGTCATTTGCCATGAAAATCATGTCATGTCATGTCCCGAGTAATTCATGCCATGTCATGTCCCGAGAAATTCATGTCATGTTATGTCTTGTCCCGAGAAATTCATGCCATGTCATGTTCCGACAAATCCATGTTATGTCATGTCCCCAGAAATTCATGTCATATGCCGAGAATTCATGACATGTCATGCCTCGAGAAATTCATGTCATGTCATGTCCCGAGATATTCTAGTCATGTCATGTCATGTCATGTCCCAAGAACACATGTCATGCCTTGTCCCGAGAAATTCATGTCGTGTCATGTCATGTCCCAAGACATTCATGTCCTGTTAACCCTGAGAAATTCATGTCTTTTCATGTCCAGAGAAATTCATGTCATGTCATGTCTCAAGAAATTCATTTCATGTCATGTCATTTGCCATGAAAATCATGTCATGTCATGTCCCGAGTAATTCATGCCATGTCATGTCCCGAGAAATTCATGTCATGTTATGGCTTGTCCCGAGAGATTCATGCCATGTCATGTTCCGACAAATCCATGTTATGTCATGTCCCCAGAAATTCATGTCATATGCCGAGAATTCATGACATGTCATGCCTCGAGAAATTCATGTCAGGTCATGTCCCGAGAAATTCATGCCATGCCATGTCCCAAGAAATTTATGTCATGTCACGTCCCAAGAAATTCATGTCATATCATGTCATGTCCCGACAAATTCATGTCATGTCATGTCCACAGACATTTATGTCTTGTCATGTCATTTCATGCCATGTACCCTGAAATTCATGTCATATCCCGAGAATTCATGACCTGTCATGTCCCATGAAATTCATGTCATGTCATGTCCTGAGAAATTCATGTCATGTCATGTCGTGAGAAATTCATGTCATATCCAGAGAATTCATGACGTGTCATTCCAGAGAAACTCATGACATGTCATGTCCCGAGGGATTCTTGTCACGTCATGTCATTTCATGTGCCAAGAAATTCATGTCATGTCCCCAGAAATTCATATACTGTCATGTCATGTCCCAAGAAATTCATGCCATGGCATGTCCCGAGGAGTTCATGTCATGTCATGTCTTGTCCAGAGAAATTCATGTCATGTCATGTCCCGAGAAATCTATGTTATGTCATGTCCCCAGAAATTCATTTCATATCCCGAGAATTCATGACATGTCATGTCCCGAAAAAACTCATCTCATGTCATTTCCTGAGAAATTCATGTCATGTCATGTCCCCAGAAATCTATGTAATGTCATGTCATGTCATGTCCCCTGAAATTCATGTCATATCCCTGGACTTCATGACGTCACGTCCCAAGAAATTCATGGCATGTCATGTTCCAACAAATCCAAGTTATGTCATGTCCCCAGAAATTCATGTCATATGCCGAGAATTCATGACATGTCATGCCTGGAGAAATTCATGTCATGTCATGTCCCGAGAACTTCATGCCATGTCATGTCCCAAGAAATTTATGTCATGTCATGTCTCAAGAAATTCATGTCATATCATGTCATGTCCCGACAAATTAATGTCATGTCATGTCCCGAGAAATTCATGTCATGTCATGTCATTTGCCGAGAGATTCATGTCATGTCATGTCCCGAGATATTCATGTCATGTCATGTCCCGAGAAATTCATGTCATGTCACGAGAAATTCATGTCATCTCATGTGCCCATTGATTTATGTCATGTCATTTCCTGAGAAATTCATGTCATGTCATGTCCCTAGGGATTATTGTCATGTCATGTTATGTCATGTTTCGAAAGATTCATGTCATGTCATGTCCCGAGATATTCTAGTCATGTCATGTCATGTCATGTCCCAAGAACACATGTCATGCCTTGTCCCGAGAAATTCATGTCGTGTCATGTCATGTCCCAAGACATTCATGTCCTGTTAACCCTGAGAAATTCATGTCTTTTCATGTCCAGAGAAATTCATGTCATGTCATGTCTCAAGAAATTCATTTCATGTCATGTCATTTGCCATGAAAATCATGTCATGTCATGTCCCGAGTAATTCATGCCATGTCATGTCCCGAGAAATTCATGTCATGTTATGGCTTGTCCCGAGAGATTCATGCCATGTCATGTTCCGACAAATCCATGTTATGTCATGTCCCCAGAAATTCATGTCATATGCCGAGAATTCATGACATGTCATGCCTCGAGAAATTCATGTCAGGTCATGTCCCGAGAAATTCATGCCATGTCATGTCCCAAGAAATTTATGTCATGTCACGTCACAAGAAATTCATGTCATATCATGTCATGTCCCGACAAATTCATGTCATGTCATGTCCACAGACATTTATATCTTGTCATGTCATTTCATGCCACGTACCCTGAAATTCATGTCATATCCCGAGAATTCATGACCTGTCATGTCCCATGAAATTCATGTCATGTCATGTCCTGAGAAATTCATGTCATGTCATGTCGTGAGAAATTCATGTCATATCCAGAGAATTCATGACATGTTATTCCCGAGAAAATCATGTCATGTCATGTCCGGAGAAATTCTTCTCATGTCATGTCATGTCATGTCCCATGAACTCATGTCATGCCTTGTCCAAAGAAATTCATGTCCTGTCAACGCTGGGAAATTTATGTCATGTCATGTCCAGAGAAATTCATGTCATGTCATGTCCCCAGAAATTCATATCATGTCCTGTCATTTGTCATGAAAATCATGTCATGTCATGTCCCGAGAGAGTATTGGCATGTCATGTCATGTCATGTGCCGAGAGATTCTTGTCATGTCATGTCATGTCCAAAGAAATTCAATTCATGTCATGTGCCGAGAGATTCTTGTCATGTCATTTCATATCTCAAGAAATTCATATCATGTCACGTCATGACCCGAGAAAATCATGTCATGTCATGTCCGGAGAAATTCTTGTCATGTCATGTCATGTCATGTCCCAAGAACTCATGTCATGCCTTGTCCAGAGAAATTCATGTCCTGTCAACGCTGGGAAATTCATGCCATGTCATGTCCAGAGAAATTCATGTCATGTCATGTCCCCAGAAATTCATATCATGTCCTGTCATTTGTCATGAAAATCATGTCATGTCATGTCCCGAGAGAGTATTGGCATGTCATGTCATGTCATGTGCTGAGAGATTCATGTTATGTCATGTCCCGAAAAATTCTAGGCATGTCATGTCATGTCATGACCCCTGAATTTCATGTCATATCTAGAGAATTCATGACATGTCATTCTCGAGAAATTCAATTCATGTCATGTGCCGAGAGATTCTTGTCATGTCATGTCATGTACCAAGAAATACATGTCCTGTCAACGCTGGGAAATTCATGTCATGTCATGTCCAGAGAAATTCATGTCATGTCATGTCCCCAGAAATTCATATCATGTCATGTCATTTGCCATGAAAATCATGTCATGTCATGTCCCGAGTAATTCATGCCATGTCATGTCCCGAGAAATTCATGTCATGTTATGTCTTGTCCCGAGAAATTCATGCCATGTCATGTTCCGACAAATCCATGTTATGTCATGTCCCCAGAAATTCATGTCATATGCCGAGAATTCATGACATGTCATGCCTCGAGAAATTCATGTCATGTCATGTCCCGAGATATTCTAGTCATGTCATGTCATGTCATGTCCCAAGAACACATGTCATGCCTTGTCCCGAGAAATTCATGTCGTGTCATGTCATGTCCCAAGACATTCATGTCCTGTTAACCCTGAGAAATTCATGTCTTTTCATGTCCAGAGAAATTCATGTCATGTCATGTCTCAAGAAATTCATTTCATGTCATGTCATTTGCCATGAAAATCATGTCATGTCATGTCCCGAGTAATTCATGCCATGTCATGTCCCGAGAAATTCATGTCATGTTATGGCTTGTCCCGAGAGATTCATGCCATGTCATGTTCCGACAAATCCATGTTATGTCATGTCCCCAGAAATTCATGTCATATGCCGAGAATTCATGACATGTCATGCCTCGAGAAATTCATGTCAGGTCATGTCCCGAGAAATTCATGCCATGTCATGTCCCAAGAAATTTATGTCATGTCACGTCCCAAGAAATTCATGTCATATCATGTCATGTCCCGACAAATTCATGTCATGTCATGTCCACAGACATTTATGTCTTGTCATGTCATTTCATGCCATGTACCCTGAAATTCATGTCATATCCCGAGAATTCATGACCTGTCATGTCCCATGAAATTCATGTCATGTCATGTCCTGAGAAATTCATGTCATGTCATGTCGTGAGAAATTCATGTCATATCCAGAGAATTCATGACGTGTCATTCCAGAGAAACTCATGACATGTCATGTCCCGAGGGATTCTTGTCACGTCATGTCATTTCATGTGCCAAGAAATTCATGTCATGTCATGTCCCCAGAAATTCATATACTGTCATGTCATGTCCCAAGAAATTCATGCCATGGCATGTCCCGAGGAGTTCATGTCATGTCATGTCTTGTCCAGAGAAATTCATGTCATGTCATGTCCCGAGAAATCTATGTTATGTCATGTCCCCAGAAATTCATTTCATATCCCGAGAATTCATGACATGTCATGTCCCGAAAAAACTCATCTCATGTCATTTCCTGAGAAATTCATGTCATGTCATGTCCCCAGAAATCTATGTAATGTCATGTCATGTCATGTCCCCTGAAATTCATGTCATATCCCTGGACTTCATGACGTCACGTCCCAAGAAATTCATGGCATGTCATGTTCCAACAAATCCAAGTTATGTCATGTCCCCAGAAATTCATGTCATATGCCGAGAATTCATGACATGTCATGCCTGGAGAAATTCATGTCATGTCATGTCCCGAGAACTTCATGCCATGTCATGTCCCAAGAAATTTATGTCATGTCATGTCTCAAGAAATTCATGTCATATCATGTCATGTCCCGACAAATTAATGTCATGTCATGTCCCGAGAAATTCATGTCATGTCATGTCATTTGCCGAGAGATTCATGTCATGTCATGTCCCGAGATATTCATGTCATGTCATGTCCCGAGAAATTCATGTCATGTCACGAGAAATTCATGTCATCTCATGTGCCCATTGATTTATGTCATGTCATTTCCTGAGAAATTCATGTCATGTCATGTCCCTAGGGATTATTGTCATGTCATGTTATGTCATGTTTCGAAAGATTCATGTCATGTCATGTCCCGAGATATTCTAGTCATGTCATGTCATGTCATGTCCCAAGAACACATGTCATGCCTTGTCCCGAGAAATTCATGTCGTGTCATGTCATGTCCCAAGACATTCATGTCCTGTTAACCCTGAGAAATTCATGTCTTTTCATGTCCAGAGAAATTCATGTCATGTCATGTCTCAAGAAATTCATTTCATGTCATGTCATTTGCCATGAAAATCATGTCATGTCATGTCCCGAGTAATTCATGCCATGTCATGTCCCGAGAAATTCATGTCATGTTATGGCTTGTCCCGAGAGATTCATGCCATGTCATGTTCCGACAAATCCATGTTATGTCATGTCCCCAGAAATTCATGTCATATGCCGAGAATTCATGACATGTCATGCCTCGAGAAATTCATGTCAGGTCATGTCCCGAGAAATTCATGCCATGTCATGTCCCAAGAAATTTATGTCATGTCACGTCACAAGAAATTCATGTCATATCATGTCATGTCCCGACAAATTCATGTCATGTCATGTCCACAGACATTTATATCTTGTCATGTCATTTCATGCCACGTACCCTGAAATTCATGTCATATCCCGAGAATTCATGACCTGTCATGTCCCATGAAATTCATGTCATGTCATGTCCTGAGAAATTCATGTCATGTCATGTCGTGAGAAATTCATGTCATATCCAGAGAATTCATGACATGTTATTCCCGAGAAAATCATGTCATGTCATGTCCGGAGAAATTCTTCTCATGTCATGTCATGTCATGTCCCATGAACTCATGTCATGCCTTGTCCAAAGAAATTCATGTCCTGTCAACGCTGGGAAATTTATGTCATGTCATGTCCAGAGAAATTCATGTCATGTCATGTCCCCAGAAATTCATATCATGTCCTGTCATTTGTCATGAAAATCATGTCATGTCATGTCCCGAGAGAGTATTGGCATGTCATGTCATGTCATGTGCCGAGAGATTCTTGTCATGTCATGTCATGTCCAAAGAAATTCAATTCATGTCATGTGCCGAGAGATTCTTGTCATGTCATTTCATATCTCAAGAAATTCATATCATGTCACGTCATGACCCGAGAAAATCATGTCATGTCATGTCCGGAGAAATTCTTGTCATGTCATGTCATGTCATGTCCCAAGAACTCATGTCATGCCTTGTCCAGAGAAATTCATGTCCTGTCAACGCTGGGAAATTCATGCCATGTCATGTCCAGAGAAATTCATGTCATGTCATGTCCCCAGAAATTCATATCATGTCCTGTCATTTGTCATGAAAATCATGTCATGTCATGTCCCGAGAGAGTATTGGCATGTCATGTCATGTCATGTGCTGAGAGATTCATGTTATGTCATGTCCCGAAAAATTCTAGGCATGTCATGTCATGTCATGACCCCTGAATTTCATGTCATATCTAGAGAATTCATGACATGTCATTCTCGAGAAATTCAATTCATGTCATGTGCCGAGAGATTCTTACATGTCATGTCATGTACCAAGAAATACATGTCCTGTCAACGCTGGGAAATTCATGTCATGTCATGTCCAGAGAAATTCATGTCATGTCATGTCCCCAGAAATTCATATCATGTCATGTCATTTGCCATGAAAATCATGTCATGTCATGTCCCGAGTAATTCATGCCATGTCATGTCCCGAGAAATTCATGTCATGTTATGTCTTGTCCCGAGAAATTCATGCCATGTCATGTTCCGACAAATCCATGTTATGTCATGTCCCCAGAAATTCATGTCATATGCCGAGAATTCATGACATGTCATGCCTCGAGAAATTCATGTCATGTCATGTCCCGAGATATTCTAGTCATGTCATGTCATGTCATGTCCCAAGAACACATGTCATGCCTTGTCCCGAGAAATTCATGTCGTGTCATGTCATGTCCCAAGACATTCATGTCCTGTTAACCCTGAGAAATTCATGTCTTTTCATGTCCAGAGAAATTCATGTCATGTCATGTCTCAAGAAATTCATTTCATGTCATGTCATTTGCCATGAAAATCATGTCATGTCATGTCCCGAGTAATTCATGCCATGTCATGTCCCGAGAAATTCATGTCATGTTATGGCTTGTCCCGAGAGATTCATGCCATGTCATGTTCCGACAAATCCATGTTATGTCATGTCCCCAGAAATTCATGTCATATGCCGAGAATTCATGACATGTCATGCCTCGAGAAATTCATGTCAGGTCATGTCCCGAGAAATTCATGCCATGTCATGTCCCAAGAAATTTATGTCATGTCACGTCCCAAGAAATTCATGTCATATCATGTCATGTCCCGACAAATTCATGTCATGTCATGTCCACAGACATTTATGTCTTGTCATGTCATTTCATGCCATGTACCCTGAAATTCATGTCATATCCCGAGAATTCATGACCTGTCATGTCCCATGAAATTCATGTCATGTCATGTCCTGAGAAATTCATGTCATGTCATGTCGTGAGAAATTCATGTCATATCCAGAGAATTCATGACGTGTCATTCCAGAGAAACTCATGACATGTCATGTCCCGAGGGATTCTTGTCACGTCATGTCATTTCATGTGCCAAGAAATTCATGTCATGTCATGTCCCCAGAAATTCATATACTGTCATGTCATGTCCCAAGAAATTCATGCCATGGCATGTCCCGAGGAGTTCATGTCATGTCATGTCTTGTCCAGAGAAATTCATGTCATGTCATGTCCCGAGAAATCTATGTTATGTCATGTCCCCAGAAATTCATTTCATATCCCGAGAATTCATGACATGTCATGTCCCGAAAAAACTCATCTCATGTCATTTCCTGAGAAATTCATGTCATGTCATGTCCCCAGAAATCTATGTAATGTCATGTCATGTCATGTCCCCTGAAATTCATGTCATATCCCTGGACTTCATGACGTCACGTCCCAAGAAATTCATGGCATGTCATGTTCCAACAAATCCAAGTTATGTCATGTCCCCAGAAATTCATGTCATATGCCGAGAATTCATGACATGTCATGCCTGGAGAAATTCATGTCATGTCATGTCCCGAGAACTTCATGCCATGTCATGTCCCAAGAAATTTATGTCATGTCATGTCTCAAGAAATTCATGTCATATCATGTCATGTCCCGACAAATTAATGTCATGTCATGTCCCGAGAAATTCATGTCATGTCATGTCATTTGCCGAGAGATTCATGTCATGTCATGTCCCGAGATATTCATGTCATGTCATGTCCCGAGAAATTCATGTCATGTCACGAGAAATTCATGTCATCTCATGTGCCCATTGATTTATGTCATGTCATTTCCTGAGAAATTCATGTCATGTCATGTCCCTAGGGATTATTGTCATGTCATGTTATGTCATGTTTCGAAAGATTCATGTCATGTCATGTCCCGAGATATTCTAGTCATGTCATGTCATGTCATGTCCCAAGAACACATGTCATGCCTTGTCCCGAGAAATTCATGTCGTGTCATGTCATGTCCCAAGACATTCATGTCCTGTTAACCCTGAGAAATTCATGTCTTTTCATGTCCAGAGAAATTCATGTCATGTCATGTCTCAAGAAATTCATTTCATGTCATGTCATTTGCCATGAAAATCATGTCATG
Source organism: Carcharodon carcharias (assembly GCF_017639515.1). Taxonomy (NCBI): domain Eukaryota; kingdom Metazoa; phylum Chordata; class Chondrichthyes; order Lamniformes; family Lamnidae; genus Carcharodon; species Carcharodon carcharias. Next base: position 1,273,068 of record NC_054500.1, read on the forward strand.
TCATGTCCCGAGTAATTCATGCCATGTCATGTCCCGAGAAATTCATGTCATGTTATGGCTTGTCCCGAGAGATTCATGCCATGTCATGTTCCGACAAATCCATGTTATGTCATGTCCCCAGAAATTCATGTCATATGCCGAGAATTCATGACATGTCATGCCTCGAGAAATTCATGTCAGGTCATGTCCCGAGAAATTCATGCCATGTCATGTCCCAAGAAATTTATGTCATGTCACGTCACAAGAAATTCATGTCATATCATGTCATGTCCCGACAAATTCATGTCATGTCATGTCCACAGACATTTATATCTTGTCATGTCATTTCATGCCACGTACCCTGAAATTCATGTCATATCCCGAGAATTCATGACCTGTCATGTCCCATGAAATTCATGTCATGTCATGTCCTGAGAAATTCATGTCATGTCATGTCGTGAGAAATTCATGTCATATCCAGAGAATTCATGACATGTTATTCCCGAGAAAATCATGTCATGTCATGTCCGGAGAAATTCTTCTCATGTCATGTCATGTCATGTCCCATGAACTCATGTCATGCCTTGTCCAAAGAAATTCATGTCCTGTCAACGCTGGGAAATTTATGTCATGTCATGTCCAGAGAAATTCATGTCATGTCATGTCCCCAGAAATTCATATCATGTCCTGTCATTTGTCATGAAAATCATGTCATGTCATGTCCCGAGAGAGTATTGGCATGTCATGTCATGTCATGTGCCGAGAGATTCTTGTCATGTCATGTTATGTCCAAAGAAATTCAATTCATGTCATGTGCCGAGAGATTCTTGTCATGTCATTTCATATCTCAAGAAATTCATATCATGTCACGTCATGACCCGAGAAAATCATGTCATGTCATGTCCGGAGAAATTCTTGTCATGTCATGTCATGTCATGTCCCAAGAACTCATGTCATGCCTTGTCCAGAGAAATTCATGTCCTGTCAACGCTGGGAAATTCATGCCATGTCATGTCCAGAGAAATTCATGTCATGTCATGTCCCCAGAAATTCATATCATGTCCTGTCATTTGTCATGAAAATCATGTCATGTCATGTCCCGAGAGAGTATTGGCATGTCATGTCATGTCATGTGCTGAGAGATTCATGTTATGTCATGTCCCGAAAAATTCTAGGCATGTCATGTCATGTCATGACCCCTGAATTTCATGTCATATCTAGAGAATTCATGACATGTCATTCTCGAGAAATTCAATTCATGTCATGTGCCGAGAGATTCTTGTCATGTCATGTCATGTACCAAGAAATACATGTCCTGTCAACGCTGGGAAATTCATGTCATGTCATGTCCAGAGAAATTCATGTCATGTCATGTCCCCAGAAATTCATATCATGTCATGTCATTTGCCATGAAAATCATGTCATGTCATGTCCCGAGTAATTCATGCCATGTCATGTCCCGAGAAATTCATGTCATGTTATGTCTTGTCCCGAGAAATTCATGCCATGTCATGTTCCGACAAATCCATGTTATGTCATGTCCCCAGAAATTCATGTCATATGCCGAGAATTCATGACATGTCATGCCTCGAGAAATTCATGTCATGTCATGTCCCGAGATATTCTAGTCATGTCATGTCATGTCATGTCCCAAGAACACATGTCATGCCTTGTCCCGAGAAATTCATGTCGTGTCATGTCATGTCCCAAGACATTCATGTCCTGTTAACCCTGAGAAATTCATGTCTTTTCATGTCCAGAGAAATTCATGTCATGTCATGTCTCAAGAAATTCATTTCATGTCATGTCATTTGCCATGAAAATCATGTCATGTCATGTCCCGAGTAATTCATGCCATGTCATGTCCCGAGAAATTCATGTCATGTTATGGCTTGTCCCGAGAGATTCATGCCATGTCATGTTCCGACAAATCCATGTTATGTCATGTCCCCAGAAATTCATGTCATATGCCGAGAATTCATGACATGTCATGCCTCGAGAAATTCATGTCAGGTCATGTCCCGAGAAATTCATGCCATGTCATGTCCCAAGAAATTTATGTCATGTCACGTCCCAAGAAATTCATGTCATATCATGTCATGTCCCGACAAATTCATGTCATGTCATGTCCACAGACATTTATGTCTTGTCATGTCATTTCATGCCATGTACCCTGAAATTCATGTCATATCCCGAGAATTCATGACCTGTCATGTCCCATGAAATTCATGTCATGTCATGTCCTGAGAAATTCATGTCATGTCATGTCGTGAGAAATTCATGTCATATCCAGAGAATTCATGACGTGTCATTCCAGAGAAACTCATGACATGTCATGTCCCGAGGGATTCTTGTCACGTCATGTCGTTTCATGTGCCAAGAAATTCATGTCATGTCATGTCCCCAGAAATTCATATACTGTCATGTCATGTCCCAAGAAATTCATGCCATGGCATGTCCCGAGGAGTTCATGTCATGTCATGTCTTGTCCAGAGAAATTCATGTCATGTCATGTCCCGAGAAATCTATGTTATGTCATGTCCCCAGAAATTCATTTCATATCCCGAGAATTCATGACATGTCATGTCCCGAAAAAACTCATCTCATGTCATTTCCTGAGAAATTCATGTCATGTCATGTCCCCAGAAATCTATGTAATGTCATGTCATGTCATGTCCCCTGAAATTCATGTCATATCCCTGGACTTCATGACGTCACGTCCCAAGAAATTCATGGCATGTCATGTTCCAACAAATCCAAGTTATGTCATGTCCCCAGAAATTCATGTCATATGCCGAGAATTCATGACATGTCATGCCTGGAGAAATTCATGTCATGTCATGTCCCGAGAACTTCATGCCATGTCATGTCCCAAGAAATTTATGTCATGTCATGTCTCAAGAAATTCATGTCATATCATGTCATGTCCCGACAAATTAATGTCATGTCATGTCCCGAGAAATTCATGTCATGTCATGTCATTTGCCGAGAGATTCATGTCATGTCATGTCCCGAGATATTCATGTCATGTCATGTCCCGAGAAATTCATGTCATGTCACGAGAAATTCATGTCATCTCATGTGCCCATTGATTTATGTCATGTCATTTCCTGAGAAATTCATGTCATGTCATGTCCCTAGGGATTATTGTCATGTCATGTTATGTCATGTTTCGAAAGATTCATGTCATGTCATGTCCCGAGATATTCTAGTCATGTCATGTCCTGTCATGTCCCAAGAACACATGTCATGCCTTGTCCCGAGAAATTCATGTCGTGTCATGTCATGTCCCAAGACATTCATGTCCTGTTAACCCTGAGAAATTCATGTCTTTTCATGTCCAGAGAAATTCATGTCATGTCATGTCTCAAGAACACATGTCATGCCTTCTCCCGAGAAATTCATGTCGTGTCATGTCATGTCCCAAGACATTCATGTCCTGTTAAGCCTGAGAAATTCATGTCTTTTCATGTCCAGAGAAATTCATGTCATGTCATGTCTCAAGAAATTCATTTCATGTCATGTCATTTGCCATGAAAATCATGTCATGTCATGTCCCGAGTAATTCATGCCATGTCATGTCCCGAGAAATTCATGTCATGTTATGGCTTGTCCCGAGAGATTCATGCCATGTCATGTTCCGACAAATCCATGTTATGTCATGTCCCCAGAAATTCATGTCATATGCCGAGAATTCATGACATGTCATGCCTCGAGAAATTCATGTCAGGTCATGTCCCGAGAAATTCATGCCATGTCATGTCCCAAGAAATTTATGTCATGTCACGTCCCAAGAAATTCATGTCATATCATGTCATGTCCCGACAAATTCATGTCATGTCATGTCCACAGACATTTATGTCTTGTCATGTCATTTCATGCCATGTACCCTGAAATTCATGTCATATCCCGAGAATTCATGACCTGTCATGTCCCATGAAATTCATGTCATGTCATGTGCTGAGAAATTCATGTCATGTCATGTCGTGAGAAATTCATGTCATATCCAGAGAATTCATGACGTGTCATTCCAGAGAAAGTCATGACATGTCATGTCCCGAGGGATTCTTGTCACGTCATGTCATTTCATGTGCCAAGAAATTCATGTCATGTCATGTCCCAAGAAATTCATATACTGTCATGTCATGTCCCAAGAAATTCATGCCATGGCATGTCCCGAGAAACTCATGTCATGTCATGTCTTGTCCAGAGAAATTCAAGTCATTTCATGTCCCTAGATAGTATTGTCATGTCATGTCATGTCATTTGCCGAGAGATTCATGTCATGTCATGTCCCGAGAAATTCATGTCATGTCACGAGAAATTCATGTCATCTCATGTGCCCATTGATTTATGTCATGTCATGTCCTGAGAAATTCATGTCATGTCATGTCCCTAGAGAGTATTGTCATGTCATGTCATGTCATGTTCTGAAAGATTCATGTCATGTCATGTCCCGAGATATTCTAGTCATGTCATGTCATGTCATGTCCCAAGAACTCAGGTCATGCCTTGTCCCGAGAAATTCATGTCATGTCATGTCTTGTCCAGAGAAATTCATGTCATGTCATGTCCCGAGAAATCTATGTTACGTCATGTCCTGAGAAATTCATGTCATGTCATGTCGTGCGAAATTCATGTCATATCCAGAGAATTCATGACGTGTCATTCCAGAGAAACTCATGTCATGTCATGTCCCGAGAGATTCTTGTCATGTCATGTCATTTCATGTGCCAAGAAATTCATGTCATGTCATGTCCCCAGAAATTCATATACTGTCATGTCATGTCCCAAGAAATTCATGCCATGGCATGTCCCGAGAAATTCATGTCATGTCATGTCTTGTCCAGAGAAATTCATGTCATGTCATGTCCCGAGAAATCTATGTTATGTCATGTCCCCAGAAATTCATTTCATATCCCGAGAATTCATGACATGTCATGTCCCGAAAAAACTCATCTCATGTCATTTCCTGAGAAATTCATGTCATGTCATGTCCCCAGAAATCTACGTAATGTCATGTCATGTCATGTCCCCTGAAATTCATGTAATATCCCTGGACTTCATGACGTCACGTCCCAAGAAATTCATGGCATGTCATGTTCCAACAAATCCAAGTTATGTCATGTCCCCAGAAATTCATGTCATATGCCGAGAATTCATGACATGTCATGCCTGGAGAAATTCATGTCATGTCATGTCCCGAGAACTTCATGCCATGTCATGTCCCAAGAAATTTATGTCATGTCATGTCTCAAGAAATTCATGTCATATCATGTCATGTCCCGACAAATTAATGTCATGTCATGTCCCGAGAAATTCATGTCATGTCATGTCATTTGCCGAGAGATTCATGTCATGTCATGTCCCGAGATATTCATGTCATGTCATGTCCCGAGAAATTCATGTCATGTCACGAGAAATTCATGTCATCTCATGTGCCCATTGATTTATGTCATGTCATTTCCTGAGAAATTCATGTCATGTCATGTCCCTAGGGATTATTGTCATGTCATGTTATGTCATGTTTCGAAAGATTCATGTCATGTCATGTCCCGAGATATTCTAGTCATGTCATGTCCTGTCATGTCCCAAGAACGCATGTCATGCCTTGTCCCGAGAAATTCATGTCGTGTCATATCATGTCCCAAGACATTCATGTCCTGTTAACCCTGAGAAATTAATGTCTTTTCATGTCCAGAGAAATTCATGTCATGTCATGTCTCAAGAAATTCATTTCATGTCATGTCATTTGCCATGAAAATCATGTCATGTCATGTCCCGAGTAATTCATGCCATGTCATGTCCCGAGAAATTCATGTCATGTTATGTCTTGTCCCGAGAAATTCATGCCATGTCATGTTCCGACAAATCCATGTTATGTCATGTCCCCAGAAATTCATGTCATATGCCGAGAATTCATGACATGTCATGCCTCGAGAAATTCATGTCATGTCATGTCCCGAGAAATTCATGCCATGTCATGTCCCAAGAAATTTATGTCATGTCACGTCACAAGAAATTCATGTCATATCATGTCATGTCCCGACAAATTCATGTCATGTCATGTCCACAGACATTTATATCTTGTCATGTCATTTCATGCCACGTACCCTGAAATTCATGTCATATCCCGAGAATTCATGACCTGTCATGTCCCATGAAATTCATGTCATGTCATGTCCTGAGAAATTCATGTCATGTCATGTCGTGAGAAATTCATGTCATATCCAGAGAATTCATGACATGTTATTCCCGAGAAAATCATGTCATGTCATGTCCGGAGAAATTCTTCTCATGTCATGTCATGTCATGTCCCATGAACTCATGTCATGCCTTGTCCAAAGAAATTCATGTCCTGTCAACGCTGGGAAATTTATGTCATGTCATGTCCAGAGAAATTCATGTCATGTCATGTCCCCAGAAATTCATATCATGTCCTGTCATTTGTCATGAAAATCATGTCATGTCATGTCCCGAGAGAGTATTGGCATGTCATGTCATGTCATGTGCCGAGAGATTCTTGTCATGTCATGTCATGTCCAAAGAAATTCAATTCATGTCATGTGCCGAGAGATTCTTGTCATGTCATTTCATATCTCAAGAAATTCATATCATGTCACGTCATGACCCGAGAAAATCATGTCATGTCATGTCCGGAGAAATTCTTGTCATGTCATGTCATGTCATGTCCCAAGAACTCATGTCATGCCTTGTCCAGAGAAATTCATGTCCTGTCAACGCTGGGAAATTCATGCCATGTCATGTCCAGAGAAATTCATGTCATGTCATGTCCCCAGAAATTCATATCATGTCCTGTCATTTGTCATGAAAATCATGTCATGTCATGTCCCGAGAGAGTATTGGCATGTCATGTCATGTCATGTGCTGAGAGATTCATGTTATGTCATGTCCCGAAAAATTCTAGGCATGTCATGTCATGTCATGACCCCTGAATTTCATGTCATATCTAGAGAATTCATGACATGTCATTCCCGAGAAATTCAATTCATGTCATGTGCCGAGAGATTCTTGTCATGTCATGTCATGTACCAAGAAATACATGTCCTGTCAACGCTGGGAAATTCATGTCATGTCATGTCCAGAGAAATTCATGTCATGTCATGTCCCCAGAAATTCATATCATGTCATGTCATTTGCCATGAAAATCATGTCATGTCATGTCCCGAGTAATTCATGCCATGTCATGTCCCGAGAAATTCATGTCATGTTATGTCTTGTCCCGAGAAATTCAGGCCATGTCATGTTCCGACAAATCCATGTTATGTCATGTCCCCAGAAATTCATGTCATATGCCGAGAATTCATGACATGTCATGCCTCGAGAAATTCATGTCATGTCATGTCCCGAGAAATTCATGCCATGTCATGTCCCAAGAAATTTATGTCATGTCACGTCACAAGAAATTCATGTCATATCATGTCATGTCCCGACAAATTCATGTCATGTCATGTCCACAGACATTTATATCTTGTCATGTCATTTCATGCCACGTACCCTGAAATTCATGTCATATCCCGAGAATTCATGACCTGTCATGTCCCATGAAATTCATGTCATGTCATGTCCTGAGAAATTCATGTCATGTCATGTCGTGAGAAATTCATGTCATATCCAGAGAATTCATGACATGTTATTCCCGAGAAAATCATGTCATGTCATGTCCGGAGAAATTCTTCTCATGTCATGTCATGTCATGTCCCATGAACTCATGTCATGCCTTGTCCAAAGAAATTCATGTCCTGTCAACGCTGGGAAATTTATGTCATGTCATGTCCAGAGAAATTCATGTCATGTCATGTCCCCAGAAATTCATATCATGTCCTGTCATTTGTCATGAAAATCATGTCATGTCATGTCCCGAGAGAGTATTGGCATGTCATGTCATGTCATGTGCCGAGAGATTCTTGTCATGTCATGTCATGTCCAAAGAAATTCAATTCATGTCATGTGCCGAGAGATTCTTGTCATGTCATTTCATATCTCAAGAAATTCATATCATGTCACGTCATGACCCGAGAAAATCATGTCATGTCATGTCCGGAGAAATTCTTGTCATGTCATGTCATGTCATGTCCCAAGAACTCATGTCATGCCTTGTCCAGAGAAATTCATGTCCTGTCAACGCTGGGAAATTCATGCCATGTCATGTCCAGAGAAATTCATGTCATGTCATGTCCCCAGAAATTCATATCATGTCCTGTCATTTGTCATGAAAATCATGTCATGTCATGTCCCGAGAGAGTATTGGCATGTCATGTCATGTCATGTGCTGAGAGATTCATGTTATGTCATGTCCCGAAAAATTCTAGGCATGTCATGTCATGTCATGACCCCTGAATTTCATGTCATATCTAGAGAATTCATGACATGTCATTCCCGAGAAATTCAATTCATGTCATGTGCCGAGAGATTCTTGTCATGTCATGTCATGTACCAAGAAATACATGTCCTGTCAACGCTGGGAAATTCATGTCATGTCATGTCCAGAGAAATTCATGTCATGTCATGTCCCCAGAAATTCATATCATGTCATGTCATTTGCCATGAAAATCATGTCATGTCATGTCCCGAGTAATTCATGCCATGTCATGTCCCGAGAAATTCATGTCATGTTATGTCTTGTCCCGAGAAATTCATGCCATGTCATGTTCCGACAAATCCATGTTATGTCATGTCCCCAGAAATTCATGTCATATGCCGAGAATTCATGACATGTCATGCCTCGAGAAATTCATGTCATGTCATGTCCCGAGATATTCTAGTCATGTCATGTCATGTCATGTCCCAAGAACACATGTCATGCCTTGTCCCGAGAAATTCATGTCGTGTCATGTCATGTCCCAAGACATTCATGTCCTGTTAACCCTGAGAAATTCATGTCTTTTCATGTCCAGAGAAATTCATGTCATGTCATGTCTCAAGAAATTCATTTCATGTCATGTCATTTGCCATGAAAATCATGTCATGTCATGTCCCGAGTAATTCTTGCCATGTCATGTCCCGAGAAATTCCTGTCATGTTATGGCTTGTCCCGAGAGATTCATGCCATGTAATGTTCCGACAAATCCATGTTATGTCATGTCCCCAGAAATTCATGTCATATGCCGAGAATTCATGACATGTCATGCCTCGAGAAATTCATGTCAGGTCATGTCCCGAGAAATTCATGCCATGTCATGTCCCAAGAAATTTATGTCATGTCACGTCCCAAGAAATTCATGTCATATCATGTCATGTCCCGACAAATTCATGTCATGTCATGTCCACAGACATTTATGTCTTGTCATGTCATTTCATGCCATGTACCCTGAAATTCATGTCATATCCCGAGAATTCATGACCTGTCATGTCCCATGAAATTCATGTCATGTCATGTCCTGAGAAATTCATGTCATGTCATGTCGTGAGAAATTCATGTCATATCCAGAGAATTCATGACGTGTCATTCCAGAGAAACTCATGACATGTCATGTCCCGAGGGATTCTTGTCACGTCATGTCATTTCATGTGCCAAGAAATTCATGTCATGTCATGTCCCCAGAAATTCATATACTGTCATGTCATGTCCCAAGAAATTCATGCCATGGCATGTCCCGAGGAGTTCATGTCATGTCATGTCTTGTCCAGAGAAATTCATGTCATGTCATGTCCCGAGAAATCTATGTTATGTCATGTCCCCAGAAATTCATTTCATATCCCGAGAATTCATGACATGTCATGTCCCGAAAAAACTCATCTCATGTCATTTCCTGAGAAATTCATGTCATGTCATGTCCCCAGAAATCTATGTAATGTCATGTCATGTCATGTCCCCTGAAATTCATGTCATATCCCTGGACTTCATGACGTCACGTCCCAAGAAATTCATGGCATGTCATGTTCCAACAAATCCAAGTTATGTCATGTCCCCAGAAATTCATGTCATATGCCGAGAATTCATGACATGTCATGCCTGGAGAAATTCATGTCATGTCATGTCCCGAGAACTTCATGCCATGTCATGTCCCAAGAAATTTATGTCATGTCATGTCTCAAGAAATTCATGTCATATCATGTCATGTCCCGACAAATTAATGTCATGTCATGTCCCGAGAAATTCATGTCATGTCATGTCATTTGCCGAGAGATTCATGTCATGTCATGTCCCGAGATATTCATGTCATGTCATGTCCCGAGAAATTCATGTCATGTCACGAGAAATTCATGTCATCTCATGTGCCCATTGATTTATGTCATGTCATTTCCTGAGAAATTCATGTCATGTCATGTCCCTAGGGATTATTGTCATGTCATGTTATGTCATGTTTCGAAAGATTCATGTCATGTCATGTCCCGAGATATTCTAGTCATGTCATGTCATGTCCCAAGAACACATGTCATGCCTTCTCCCGAGAAATTCATGTCGTGTCATGTCATGTCCCAAGACATTCATGTCCTGTTAACCCTGAGGAATTCATGTCTTTTCATGTCCAGAGAAATTCATGTCATGTCATGTCTCAAGAAATTCATTTCATGTCATGTCATTTGCCATGAAAATCATGTCATGTCATGTCCCGAGTAATTCATGCCATGTCATGTCCCGAGAAATTCATGTCATGTTATGGCTTGTCCCGAGAGATTCATGCCATGTCATGTTCCGACAAATCCATGTTATGTCATGTCCCCAGAAATTCATGTCATATGCCGAGAATTCATGACATGTCATGCCTCGAGAAATTCATGTCAGGTCATGTCCCGAGAAATTCATGCCATGTCATGTCCCAAGAAATTTATGTCATGTCACGTCCCAAGAAATTCATGTCATATCATGTCATGTCCCGACAAATTCATGTCATGTCATGTCCACAGACATTTATGTCTTGTCATGTCATTTCATGCCATGTACCCTGAAATTCATGTCATATCCCGAGAATTCATGACCTGTCATGTCCCATGAAATTCATGTCATGTCATGTGCTGAGAAATTCATGTCATGTCATGTCGTGAGAAATTCATGTCATATCCAGAGAATTCATGACGTGTCATTCCAGAGAAACTCATGACATGTCATGTCCCGAGGGATTCTTGTCACGTCATGTCATTTCATGTGCCAAGAAATTCATGTCATGTCATGTCCCAAGAAATTCATATACTGTCATGTCATGTCCCAAGAAATTCATGCCATGGCATGTCCCGAGAAACTCATGTCATGTCATGTCTTGTCCAGAGAAATTCAAGTCATTTCATGTCCCTAGATAGTATTGTCATGTCATGTCATGTCATTTGCCGAGAGATTCATGTCATGTCATGTCCCGAGAAATTCATGTCATGTCACGAGAAATTCATGTCATCTCATGTGCCCATTGATTTATGTCATGTCATGTCCTGAGAAATTCATGTCATGTCATGTCCCTAGAGAGTACTGTCATGTCATGTCATGTCATGTTCTGAAAGATTCATGTCATGTCATGTCCCGAGATATTCTAGTCATGTCATGTCATGTCATGTCCCAAGAACTCAGGTCATGCCTTGTCCCGAGAAATTCATGTCATGTCATGTCTTGTCCAGAGAAATTCATGTCATGTCATGTACCGAGAAATCTATGTTACGTCATGTCCTGAGAAATTCATGTCATGTCATGTCGTGCGAAATTCATGTCATATCCAGAGAATTCATGACGTGTCATTCCAGAGAAACTCATGTCATGTCATGTCCCGAGAGATTCTTGTCATGTCATGTCATTTCATGTGCCAAGAAATTCATGTCATGTCATGTCCCCAGAAATTCATATACTGTCATGTCATGTCCCAAGAAATTCATGCCATGGCATGTCCCGAGAAATTCATGTCATGTCATGTCTTGTCCAGAGAAATTCATGTCATGTCATGTCCCGAGAAATCTATGTTATGTCATGTCCCCAGAAATTCATTTCATATCCCGAGAATTCATGACATGTCATGTCCCGAAAAAACTCATCTCATGTCATTTCCTGAGAAATTCATGTCATGTCATGTCCCCAGAAATCTATGTAATGTCATGTCATGTCATGTCCCCTGAAATTCATGTCATATCCCTGGACTTCATGACGTCACGTCCCAAGAAATTCATGGCATGTCATGTTCCAACAAATCCAAGTTATGTCATGTCCCCAGAAATTCATGTCATATGCCGAGAATACATGACATGTCATGCCTGGAGAAATTCATGTCGTGTCATGTCCCGAGAACTTCATGCCATGTCATGTCCCAAGAAATTTATGTCATGTCATGTCTCAAGAAATTCATGTCATATCATGTCATGTCCCGACAAATTAATGTCATGTCATGTCCCGAGAAATTCATGTCATGTCATGTCATTTGCCGAGAGATTCATGTCATGTCATGTCCCGAGATATTCATGTCATGTCATGTCCCGAGAAATTCATGTCATGTCACGAGAAATTCATGTCATCTCATGTGCCCATTGATTTATGTCATGTCATTTCCTGAGAAATTCATGTCATGTCATGTCCCTAGGGATTATTGTCATGTCATGTTATGTCATGTTTCGAAAGATTCATGTCATGTCATGTCCCGAGATATTCTAGTCATGTCATGTCATGTCATGTCCCAAGAACACATGTCATGCCTTGTCCCGAGAAATTCATGTCGTGTCATATCATGTCCCAAGACATTCATGTCCTGTTAACCCTGAGAAATTAATGTCTTTTCATGTCCAGAGAAATTCATGTCATGTCATGTCTCAAGAAATTCATTTCATGTCATGTCATTTGCCATGAAAATCATGTCATGTCATGTCCCGAGTAATTCATGCCATGTCATGTCCCGAGAAATTCATGTCATGTTATGTCTTGTCCCGAGAAATTCATGCCATGTCATGTTCCGACAAATCCATGTTATGTCATGTCCCCAGAAATTCATGTCATATGCCGAGAATTCATGACATGCCATGCCTCGAGAAATTCATGTCATGTCATGTCCCGAGAAATTCATGCCATGTCATGTCCCAAGAAATTTATGTCATGTCACGTCACAAGAAATTCATGTCATATCATGTCATGTCCCGACAAAATCATGTCATGTCATGTCCACAGACATTTATATCTTGTCATGTCATTTCATGCCACGTACCCTGAAATTCATGTCATATCCCGAGAATTCATGACCTGTCATGTCCCATGAAATTCATGTCATGTCATGTCCTGAGAAATTCATGTCATGTCATGTCGTGAGAAATTCATGTCATATCCAGAGAATTCATGACATGTTATTCCCGAGAAAATCATGTCATGTCATGTCCGGAGAAATTCTTCTCATGTCATGTCATGTCATGTCCCATGAACTCATGTCATGCCTTGTCCAAAGAAATTCATGTCCTGTCAACGCTGGGAAATTTATGTCATGTCATGTCCAGAGAAATTCATGTCATGTCATGTCCCCAGAAATTCATATCATGTCCTGTCATTTGTCATGAAAATCATGTCATGTCATGTCCCGAGAGAGTATTGGCATGTCATGTCATGTCATGTGCCGAGAGATTCTTGTCATGTCATGTCATGTCCAAAGAAATTCAATTCATGTCATGTGCCGAGAGATTCTTGTCATGTCATTTCATATCTCAAGAAATTCATATCATGTCACGTCATGAGCCGAGAAAATCATGTCATGTCATGTCCGGAGAAATTCTTGTCATGTCATGTCATGTCATGTCCCAAGAACTCATGTCATGCCTTGTCCAGAGAAATTCATGTCATGTCATGTCCCCAGAAATTCATATCATGTCCTGTCATTTGTCATGAAAATCATGTCATGTCATGTCCCGAGAGAGTATTGGCATGTCATGTCATGTCATGTGCTGAGAGATTCATGTTATGTCATGTCCCGAAAAATTCTAGGCATGTCATGTCATGTCATGACCCCTGAATTTCATGTCATATCTAGAGAATTCATGACATGTCATTCCCGAGAAATTCAATTCATGTCATGTGCCGAGAGATTCTTGTCATGTCATGTCATGTACCAAGATATACATGTCCTGTCAACGCTGGGAAATTCATGTCATGTCATGTCCAGAGAAATTCATGTCATGTCATGTCCCCAGAAATTCATATCATGTCATGTCATTTGCCATGAAAATCATGTCATGTCATGTCCCGAGTAATTCATGCCATGTCATGTCCCGAGAAATTCATGTCATGTTATGTCTTGTCCCGAGAAATTCAGGCCATGTCATGTTCCGACAAATCCATGTTATGTCATGTCCCCAGAAATTCATGTCATATGCCGAGAATTCATGACATGTCATGCCTCGAGAAATTCATGTCATGTCATGTCCCGAGAAATTCATGCCATGTCATGTCCCAAGAAATTTATGTCATGTCACGTCACAAGAAATTCATGTCATATCATGTCATGTCCCGACAAATTCATGTCATGTCATGTCCACAGACATTTATATCTTGTCATGTCATTTCATGCCACGTACCCTGAAATTCATGTCATATCCCGAGAATTCATGACCTGTCATGTCCCATGAAATTCATGTCATGTCATGTCCTGAGAAATTCATGTCATGTCATGTCGTGAGAAATTCATGTCATATCCAGAGAATTCATGACATGTTATTCCCGAGAAAATCATGTCATGTCATGTCCGGAGAAATTCTTCTCATGTCATGTCATGTCATGTCCCATGAACTCATGTCATGCCTTGTCCAAAGAAATTCATGTCCTGTCAACGCTGGGAAATTTATGTCATGTCATGTCCAGAGAAATTCATGTCATGTCATGTCCCCAGAAATTCATATCATGTCCTGTCATTTGTCATGAAAATCATGTCATGTCATGTCCCGAGAGAGTATTGGCATGTCATGTCATGTCATGTGCCGAGAGATTCTTGTCATGTCATGTCATGTCCAAAGAAATTCAATTCATGTCATGTGCCGAGAGATTCTTGTCATGTCATTTCATATCTCAAGAAATTCATATCATGTCACGTCATGACCCGAGAAAATCATGTCATGTCATGTCCGGAGAAATTCTTGTCATGTCATGTCATGTCATGTCCCAAGAACTCATGTCATGCCTTGTCCAGAGAAATTCATGTCCTGTCAACGCTGGGAAATTCATGCCATGTCATGTCCAGAGAAATTCATGTCATGTCATGTCCCCAGAAATTCATATCATGTCCTGTCATTTGTCATGAAAATCATGTCATGTCATGTCCCGAGAGAGTATTGGCATGTCATGTCATGTCATGTGCTGAGAGATTCATGTTATGTCATGTCCCGAAAAATTCTAGGCATGTCATGTCATGTCATGACCCCTGAATTTCATGTCATATCTAGAGAATTCATGACATGTCATTCCCGAGAAATTCAATTCATGTCATGTGCCGAGAGATTCTTGTCATGTCATGTCATGTACCAAGAAATACATGTCCTGTCAACGCTGGGAAATTCATGTCATGTCATGTCCAGAGAAATTCATGTCATGTCATGTCCCCAGAAATTCATATCATGTCATGTCATTTGCCATGAAAATCATGTCATGTCATGTCCCGAGTAATTCATGCCATGTCATGTCCCGAGAAATTCATGTCATGTTATGTCTTGTCCCGAGAAATTCAGGCCATGTCATGTTCCGACAAATCCATGTTATGTCATGTCCCCAGAAATTCATGTCATATGCCGAGAATTCATGACATGTCATGCCTCGAGAAATTCATGTCATGTCATGTCCCGAGAAATTCATGCCATGTCATGTCCCAAGAAATTTATGTCATGTCACGTCACAAGAAATTCATGTCATATCATGTCATGTCCCGACAAATTCATGTCATGTCATGTCCACAGACATTTATATCTTGTCATGTCATTTCATGCCACGTACCCTGAAATTCATGTCATATCCCGAGAATTCATGACCTGTCATGTCCCATGAAATTCATGTCATGTCATGTCCTGAGAAATTCATGTCATGTCATGTCGTGAGAAATTCATGTCATATCCAGAGAATTCATGACATGTTATTCCCGAGAAAATCATGTCATGTCATGTCCGGAGAAATTCTTCTCATGTCATGTCATGTCATGTCCCATGAACTCATGTCATGCCTTGTCCAAAGAAATTCATGTCCTGTCAACGCTGGGAAATTTATGTCATGTCATGTCCAGAGAAATTCATGTCATGTCATGTCCCCAGAAATTCATATCATGTCCTGTCATTTGTCATGAAAATCATGTCATGTCATGTCCCGAGAGAGTATTGGCATGTCATGTCATGTCATGAGCCGAGAGATTCTTGTCATGTCATGTCATGTCCAAAGAAATTCAATTCATGTCATGTGCCGAGAGATTCTTGTCATGTCATTTCATATCTCAAGAAATTCATATCATGTCACGTCATGACCCGAGAAAATCATGTCATGTCATGTCCGGAGAAATTCTTGTCATGTCATGTCATGTCATGTCCCAAGAACTCATGTCATGCCTTGTCCAGAGAAATTCATGTCCTGTCAACGCTGGGAAATTCATGCCATGTCATGTCCAGAGAAATTCATGTCATGTCATGTCCCCAGAAATTCATATCATGTCCTGTCATTTGTCATGAAAATCATGTCATGTCATGTCCCGAGAGAGTATTGGCATGTCATGTCATGTCATGTGCCGAGAGATTCATGTTATGTCATGTCCCGAAAAATTCTAGGCATGTCATGTCATGCCATGACCCCTGAATTTCATGTCATATCTAGAGAATTCATGACATGTCATTCCCGAGAAATTCAATTCATGTCATGTGCCGAGAGATTCTTGTCATGTCATGTCATGTCCCAAGAAATACATGTCCTGTCAACGCTGGGAAATTCATGTCATGTCATGTCCAGAGAAATTCATGTCATGTCATGTCCCCAGAAATTCATATCATGTCATGTCATTTGCCATGAAAATCATGTCATGTCATGTCCCGAGTAATTCATGCCATGTCATGTCCCGAGAAATTCATGTCATGTTATGTCTTGTCCCGAGAAATTCATGCCATGTCATGTTCCGACAAATCCATGTTATGTCATGTCCGCAGAAATTCATGTCATATGCCGAGAATTCATGACATGTCATGCCTCGAGAAATTCATGTCATGTCATGTCCCGAGAAATTCATGCCATGTCATGTCCCAAGAAATTTATGTCATGTCACGTCCCAAGAAATTCATGTCATATCATGTCATGTCCCGACAAATTCATGTCATGTCATGTCCACAGACATTTATGTGTTGTCATGTCATTTCATGCCATGTACCCTGAAATTCATGTCATATCCCGAGAATTCATGACCTGTCATGTCCCATGAAATTCATCTCATGTCATGTCCTGAGAAATTCATGTCATGTCATTTCGTGAGAAATTCATGTCATATCCAGAGAATTCATGACGTGTCATTCCAGAGAAACTCATGACATGTCATGTCCCGAGGGATTCTTGTCACGTCATGTCATTTCATGTGCCAAGAAATTCATGTCATGTCATGTCCCAAGAAATTCATATACGGTCATGTCATGTCCCAAGAAATTCATGCCATGGCATGTCCAGAGAAATTCATGTCATGTCATGTCATGTCTTGTCCAGAGAAATTCATGTCTTTTCATGTCCCTAGATAGTATTGTCATGTAATGTCATGTCATTTGCCGAGAGATTCATGTCATGTCATGTCCCGAGAAATTCATGTCATGTCACGAGTAATTCATGTCATCTCATGTGCCCGTTGATTTATGTCATGTCATGTCCTGAGAAATTCATGTCATGTCATGTCCCTAGAGAGTATTGTCATGTCATGTCATGTCATGTTCTGAAAGATTCATGTCATGTCATGTCCCAAGATATTCTAGTCATGTCATGTCATGTCATGTCCCAAGAACTCAGGTCATGCCTTGTCCCGAGAAATTCATGTCATGTCATGTCTTGTCCAGAGAAATTCATGTCATGTCATGTCCCGACAAATCTATGTTACGTCATGTCCTGAGAAATTCAAGTCATGTCATGTCGTGCGAAATTCATGTCATATCCAGAGAATTCATGACGTGTCATTCCAGAGAAACTCATGTCATGTCATGTCCCGAGAGATTCTTGTCATGTCATGTCATTTCATGTGCCAAGAAATTCATGTCATGTCATGTCCCCAGAAAATCATATACTGTCATGTCATGTCCCAAGAGATTCATGCCATGGCATGTCCCGAGAAACTCATGTCATGTCATGTCTTGTCCAGAGAAATTCATGTCATGTCATGTCCCGAGAAATCTATGTTATGTCATGTCCCCAGAAATTCGTTTCATATCCCGAGAATTCATGACATGTCATGTCCCGAAAAAAATTATCTCGTCATTTCCTGAGAAATTCATGTCATGTCATGTCCCCAGAAATCTATGTAATGTCATGTCATGTCATGTCCTCTGAAATTCATGTCATATCCCTAGACTTCATGACGTCATGTCCCAAGAAATTCATGGCATGTCATGTTCCAACAAATCCATGTTATGTCATGTCCCCAGAAATTCATGTCATATGCCGAGAATTCATGACATGTCATGCCTCGAGAAATTCATGTCATGTCATGTCCCGAGAACTTCATGCCATGTCATGTCCCAAGAAATTTATGTCATGTCATGTCCCAAGAAATTCATGTCATATCATGTCATGTCCCGACAAATTAATGTCATGTCATGTCCCGAGAAATTCATGTCATGTCATGTCATTTGCCGAGAGATTCATGTCATGTCATGTCCCGAGATATTCATGTCATGTCATGTCCCGAGAAATTCATGTCATGTCACGAGAAATTCACGTCATCTCATGTGCCCATTGATTTATGTCATGTCATGTCCTGAGAAATTCATGTCATGTCATGTCCCTAGATATTCTAGTCATGTCATGTCATGTCATGTCCCATGAACCCAGGTCATGCCTTGTCCCGAGAAATTCATGTCGTGTCATGTCATGTCCCAAGACATTCATGTCCTGTTAACCCTGAGAAATTCATGTCTTTTCATGTCCAGATAAATTCATGTCATGTCATGTCCCCAGAAATTCATATACTGTCATGTCATTTGCCAAGAAAATCATTTCATGTCATGTCCCGAGAAATTCATGCCATGGCATGTCCCGAGAAATTCATGTCATGTCATTTCTTGTCCAGAGAAATTCATGGCATGTCATGTCCCGAGAAATCTATGTTATGTCATATCCCGAGAATTCATGACATGTCATGTCCCGAAAAAACTCATGTCATATCATGTCCCAAGAAATTCATGTCATGTCATGGCATCAGAAATTCATGTCATGTCATGTCGCGAGAAATTCATGTCATATCCCGAGAATTCATGACATGTCATTCCCGAGAAATTCATATCATGTCATGTCCCAAGAGATTCTTGTCATGTCATGTCATGTGCCATGACATTCATGTCATGTCATGTCCCGAGAAATTCTTGTCATCTCATGTCATGTCCCGAGAAAATCATGTCATGTCATGTCCCGAGAGATTCTTGTCATGTCATGTCATGTCATGTGCCAAGAAATTCATGTCATGTCATGTCTCAAGAAATTCATATCATGTCATGTCATTTGCCGAGGAAATCATGCCATGTCATATCGCAAGAATGTATTGTCAGGTCATATCATGTCATGTCCCAAGAAATCATGTCATGCCTTGTCCCAAGAAATTTATGTCGTGTCATGACATGTCCCAAGAAATTCATCTCCTGTCAAGCCTGAGAAATTCATGTCATGTCATGTCCAGAGAAATTCATGTCATGTCATGTCCCGAGAAATCCATGTCATGTCGTGGCCCCAGAAATTCATGTCATATCCCGAGAATTCATGACGTGTCATTACAGAGAAATTCATGTCATGTCATGTCCCCAGAAATTCATATCATGTCATGTCATTTGTCATGAAAATCATGTCATGTCATGTCCCGAGAGAGTATTGGCATGTCATGTCATGTCATGTGCCGAGATATTCATGTCATGTCATGTCCCGAAAAATTCTAGGCATGTCATGTCATGTCATGTCCCCTGAATTTCATGTAATATCTGGAGGATTCATGACATGTCTTTCCCGAGAAATTCAATTCATGTCCTGTGCCGAGAGATTCTTGTCATGTCATGTCCTTAGAAATGCATGTCATGTCATGTCCCGAGATATTCATGTCATCTCATTTCATATCTCAAGAAATTCATATCATGCCACGTCATGTCCCGAGAAAATCATGTCATGTCATGTCCGGAGAAATTCTTGTCATGTCATGTCATGTCATGTCCCAAGAACTCATGTCATGCCTTGTCCCAAGAAACTCATGTTCCGTCAACGCTGGGAAATTCATGTCATGTCATGTCCAGAGAAATTCATGTCATCTCATGTGCCCATTGATTTATGTCATGTCCTGTCCTGAGATATTCAGGTCTGTCATATCGCGAAAGAGTATTGGCATGTCATGTCATGTCATGTGCCGAGAGATTCATGTCATGTCATGTTTCGAAAAATTCTAGGCATGTCATGTCATGTCATGTCCCCTGAATTTCATGTCATATCTAGAGAATTCATGACATGTCTTTCCCGAAAAATTCAATTCATGTCATGTGCCGAGAGATTCTTGTCATGTCATGTCATGTCCCAAGAAATTCATGTCATGTAATGTCCCCAGAAATTCATATCATGTCCTGTCATTTGTCATGAAAATCATGTCATGTCATGTCCCGAGAAGGTATTGGCATGTCATGTCATGTCATGTGCCGAGAGATTCATGTTATGTCATGTCCCGAGAAATTCATGTCATGTCACGAGAAATTCATGTCATGTCACGAGAAATTCATGTCATCTCATGTGCCCATTGATTTATGTCATGTCATGTCCTGAGAAATTCATGTCATGTCATGCCCCTAGAGAGTGTTGTCATGTCATGTCATGTCATGTTCTGAAAGATTCATGTCATGTCATGTCCCGAGATATTCTAGTCATGTCATGTCATGTCATGTCCCAAGAACTCAGGTCATGCCTTGTCCCGAGAAATTCATGTCATGTCATGCCTTGTCCCGAGAAATTCATGTCATGTCATTGTTTTGTCCAGAGAAATTCATGTCATGTCATGTCCCGAGAAATCTATGTTATGTCATGTCCTGAGAAATTCATGTCATGTCATGTCATGCGAAATTCATGTCATATCCAGAGAATTCATGCCGTGTCATTCCAGAGAAACTCATGTCATGTCATGTCTTGTCCAGAGAAATTCATGTCATTTCATGTCCCTAGATAGTATTGTCATGTCATGTCATGTCATTTGCCGAGAGATTCATGTCATGTCATGTCCCGAGAAATTCATGTCATGTCACGAGAAATTCATGTCATCTCATGTGCCCATTGATTTATGTCATGTCATGTCCTGAGAAATTCATGTCATGTCATGTCCCTAGAGAGTGTTGTCATGTCATGTCATGTCATGTTCTGAAAGATTCATGTCATGTCACGTCCCGAGATATTCTAGTCATGTCATGTCATGTCATGTCCCAAGAACTCAGGTCATGCCTTGTCCTGAGAAATTCATGTCATGTCATGTCTTGTCCCGAGAAATTCATGTCATGTCATTGTTTTGTCCAGAGAAATTCATGTCATGTCATGTCCCGAGAAATCTATGTTACGCCATGTCCTGAGAAATTCATGTCATGTCATGTCATGCGAAATTCATGTCATATCCAGAGAATTCATGCCGTGTCATTCCAGAGAAACTCATGTCATGTCATGTCCCGAGACATTCTTGTCATGTCATGTCATTTCATGTGCCAAGAAATTCATGTCATGTCATGTCCCCAGAAATTCATATGCTGTCATGTCATGTCCCAAGAAATTCAAGCCATGGCATGTCCCGAGAAATTCATGCCATGTCATGTCTTGTCCAGAGAAATTCATGTCATGTCATGTCCCGAGAAATCTATGTTATGTCATGTCCCCAGAAATTCGTTTCATATCCCGAGAATTCATGACATGTCATGGCCCAAAAAAAATCATCTCATGTCATTTCCTGAGAAATTCATGTCATGTCATGTCCCCAGAAATCTATGTAATGTCATGTCATGTCATGTCCCCTGAAATTCATGTCATATCGCTAGACTTCATGACGTCATGTCCCAAGAAATTCATGGCATGTCATGTTACAACAAATCCATGTTATGTCATGTCCCCAGAAATTCATGTCATATGCCGAGAATTCATGACATGTCATGCCTCGAGAAATTCATGTCATGTCATGTCCCGAGAAATTCATGTCATGTCATGTCCCGAGAAATTCATGTCATGTCATGTCCACAGACATTTATGTCTTGTCTTGTCATTTCATGCCATGTACCCTGAAATTCATGTCATATCCCGAGAATTCATGACCTGTCATGTCCCATGAAATTCATGTCATGTCATGTCCTGAAAAATTCATGTCCTGTCATGTCGTGAGAAATTCATGTCATATCCAGAGAATTCATGACGTGTCATTCCAGAGAAACTCATGTCATGTCATGTCCCGAGACATTCTTGTCATGTTCTGTTATTTCATGTGCCAAGAAATTCATGTCATGTCATGTCCCCAGAAATTCATATACTGTCATGTCATGTCCCAAGAAATTCATGCCGTGACTTGTCCCGAGAAATTCATGTCATGTCATGTCTTGTCCAGAGAAATTCATGTCATGTCATGTCCCGAGAAATCTATGTTATGTCATGTCCCCAGAAATTCGTTTCATATCCCAAGAATTCATGACATGTCATGTCCCGAAAAAAATCATCTCGTCATTTCCTGAGAAATTCATGTCATGTCATGTCCCCAGAAATCTATGTAACGTCATGTCATGTCATGTCCCCTGAGATTCATGTCATATCCCTAGACTTCATGACGTCATGTCCCAAGAAATTCATGGCATGTCATGTTCCAACAAATCCATGTTATGTCATGTCCCCAGAAATTCATGTCATATGCCGAGAATTCATGATATGTCATGCCTCGAGAAATTCATGTCATGTCATGTCCCGAGAAATTCATGCCATGTCATGTCCCAAGAAATTTATGCCATGTCATGTCCCAAGAAATTTATGTCATGTCACATCCCAAGAAATTCATGTCTTATCATGTCATGTCCCGACAAATTCATGTCATGTCATGTCCACAGACATTTATGTCTTGTCATGTCATTTCATGCCATGTACCCTGAAATTCATGTCATATCCCGATAATTCATGACCTGTCATGTCCCCTGAAATTCATGTCATGTCATGTCATGAGAAATTCATGTCATCTCATGTGCCCATTGATTTATGTCATGTCATGTCCTGACAAATTCATGTCATGTCATGTCCCTAGAGAATATTGTCATGTCATGTCATGTCATGTTCTGAAAGATTCATGTCATGTCATGTCCTGAGATATTCTAGTCATGTCATGTCATGTCATGTCCCAAGAACTCAGGTCATGCCTTGTCCCGAGAAATTCATGTCATGTCATGTCTTGTCCAGAGAAATTCATGTCATGTCATGTCCCGAGAAGTCTATGTTACGTCATGTCCTGAGAAATTCATGTCATGTCATGTCGTGCGAAATTCATGTCATATCCAGAGAATTCATGACGTGTCATTCCAGAGAAACTCATGTCATGTCATGTCCCGAGACATTCTTGTCATGTCATGTCATTTCATGTGCCAAGAAATTCATGTCATGTCATGTCCCCAGAAATTCATATACTGTCATGTCATGTCCCAAGAAATTCATGCCATGGCATGTCCCGAGAAATTCATGTCATGTCATGTCTTGTCCAGAGAAATTCATGTCATGTCATGTCCCGAGAAATCTATGTTATGTCATGTCCCCAGAAATTCGTTTCATATCCCGAGAATTCATGACATGTCATGTCCCGAAAAAAATTATCTCATGTCATTTCCTGAGAAATTCATGTCATGTCATGTCCTCAGAAATCTATGTAATGTCATGTCATGTCATGTCCCCTGAAATTCATGTCATATCCCTCGACTTCATGACGTCATGTCCCAAGAAATTCATGGCATGTCATGTTCCAACAAATCCATGTTATGTCATGTCCCAAGAAATTCATGTCATGTCCCGAGAAATTCATGCCATGTCATGCCTCGAGAAATTCATGTCATGTCATGTCCCGAGAAATTCATGTCATGTCATGTCCCGAGAAATTCATGTCATGTCATGTCCACAGACATTTATGTCTTGTCATGTCATTTCATGCCTTGTACCCTGAAATTCATGTCATTTCCCGAGAATTCATGACCTGTCATGTCCCATGAAATTCATGTCATGTCATGTCCTGAAAATTTCATGTCCTGTCATGTCGTGAGAAATTCATGTCATATCCAGAGAATTAATGACGTGTCATTCCAGAGAAACTCATGACATGTCATGTCCCGAGGGATTCTTGTCATGTCATGTCATTTCATGTGCCAAGAAATTCATGTCATGTCATGTCCCAAGAAATTCATATACTGTCATGTCATGTCCCAAGAAATTCATGCCATGGCATGTCCCGAGAAATTCATGTCATGTCATGACTTATCCAGAGAAATTCATGTCATTTCATGTCCCTAGATAGTATTGTCATGTCATGTCATGTCATTTGCCGAGAGATTCATGTCATGTCACGAGAAATTCATATCATCTCATGTGCCCATTGATTTATGTCATGTCATGTCCTGAGAAATTCATGTCATGTCATGTCCCTAGAGAGTATTGTCATGTCATGTCATGTCATGTTCTGAAAGATTCATGTCATGTCATGTCCCGAGATATTCTAGTCATGTCATGTCATGTCATGTCCCAAGAACTCAGGTCATGCCTTGTCCCGAGAACTTCATGCCATGTCATGTCTTGTCCAGAGAAATTCATGTCATGTCATGTCCCGAGAAATCTATGTTACGTCATGTCCTGAGAAATTCATGTCATGTCATGTCGTGCGAAATTCATGTCATATCCAGAGAATTCATGACGTGTCATTCCAGAGAAATTCATGTCATGTCAGGTCCCGAGAAATTCTTGTCATGTCATGTCATTTCATGTGCCAAGAAATTCATGTCATGTCATGTCCCCAGAAATTCATATACTGTCATGTCATGTCCCAAGAAATTCATGCTGCGGCATGTCCCGAGAAATTCATGTCATGTCATGTCTTGTCCAGAGAAATTCATGTCATGTCATGTCCCGAGAAATCTATGTTATGTCATGTCCCCAGAAATTCGTTTCATATCCCGAGAATTCATGACATGTCATGTCCCAAAAAAAATTATCTCATGTCATTTCCTGAGAAATTCATGTCATGTCATGTCCCCTGAAATTCATGTCATATCCCTAGACTTCATGACGTCATGTCCCAAGAAATTCATGGCATGTCATGTTCCAACAAATCCATGTTATGTCATGTCCCCAGAAATTCATGTCATGTCCTGAGAAATTCATGCCATGTCATGCCTTGAGAAATTCATGTCATGTCATGTCCCGAGAAATTCATGTCATGTCATGTCCCGAGAAATTCATGTCATGTCATGTCCACAGACATTTATGTCTTGTCATGTCATTTCCTGCCTTGTACCCTGAAATTCATGTCATATCCCGAGAATTCATGACCTGTCATGTCCCATGAAATTCATGTCATGTCATGTCCTGAAAAATTCATGTCCTGTCATGTCGTGAGAAATTCATGTCATATCCAGAGAATTCATGACGTGTCATTCCAGAGAAACTCATGTCGTGGCATGTCCCGAGAAATTCATGTCATGTCATGTCTTGTCCAAAGAAATTCATGTCATGTCATGTCCCGAGAAATTTATGTCGTGTCATGACATGTCCCAAGAAATTCATCTCCTGTCAGCCCTGAGAAATTCATGTCATGTCATGTCCAGAGAAATTCATGTCATGTCATGTCCCGAGAAACTCATGTCATGTCATGTCTTGTCCAGAGAAATTCATGTCATGTCATGTCCCGAGAAATCTATGTTATGTCATGTCCCCAGAAATTCGTTTCATATCCCGAGAATTCATGACATGTCATGTCCCGAAAAAAATTATCTCGTCATTTCCTGAGAAATTCATGTCATGTCATGTCCCCAGAAATCTATGTAATGTCATGTCATGTCATGTCCTCTGAAATTCATGTCATATCCCTAGACTTCATGACGTCATGTCCCAAGAAATTCATGGCATGTCATGTTCCAACAAATCCATGTTATGTCATGTCCCCAGAAATTCATGTCATATGCCGAGAATTCATGACATGTCATGCCTCGAGAAATTCATGTCAGGTCATGTCCCGAGAACTTCATGCCATGTCATGTCCCAAGAAATTTATGTCATGTCATGTCCCAAGAAATTCATGTCATATCATGTCATGTCCCGACAAATTAATGTCATGTCATGTCCCGAGAAATTCATGTCATGTCATGTCATTTGCCGAGAGATTCATGTCATGTCATGTCCCGAGATATTCATGTCATGTCATGTCCCGAGAAATTCATGTCATGTCACGAGAAATTCACGTCATCTCATGTGCCCATTGATTTATGTCATGTCATGTCCTGAGAAATTCATGTCATGTCATGTCCCTAGATATTCTAGTCATGTCATGTCATGTCATGTCCCATGAACCCAGGTCATGCCTTGTCCCGAGAAATTCATGTCGTGTCATTTCTTGTCCAGAGAAATTCATGGCATGTCATGTCCCGAGAAATCTATGTTATGTCATATCCCGAGAATTCATGACATGTCATGTCCCGAAAAAACTCATGTCATATCATGTCCCAAGAAATTCATGTCATGTCATGGCATCAGAAATTCATGTCATGTCATGTCGCGAGAAATTCATGTCATATCCCGAGAATTCATGACATGTCATTCCCGAGAAATTCATATCATGTCATGTCCCAAGAGATTCTTGTCATGTCATGTCATGTGCCATGACATTCATGTCATGTCATGTCCCGAGAAATTCTTGTCATCTCATGTCATGTCCCGAGAAAATCATGTCATGTCATGTCCCGAGAGATTCTTGTCATGTCATGTCATGTCATGTGCCAAGAAATTCATGTCATGTCATGTCTCAAGAAATTCATATCATGTCATGTCATTTGCCGAGGAAATCATGCCATGTCATATCGCAAGAATGTATTGTCAGGTCATATCATGTCATGTCCCAAGAAATCATGTCATGCCTTGTCCCAAGAAATTTATGTCGTGTCATGACATGTCCCAAGAAATTCATCTCCTGTCAAGCCTGAGAAATTCATGTCATGTCATGTCCAGAGAAATTCATGTCATGTCATGTCCCGAGAAATCCATGTCATGTCGTGGCCCCAGAAATTCATGTCATATCCCGAGAATTCATGACGTGTCATTACAGAGAAATTCATGTCATGTCATGTCCCCAGAAATTCATATCATGTCATGTCATTTGTCATGAAAATCATGTCATGTCATGTCCCGAGAGAGTATTGGCATGTCATGTCATGTCATGTGCCGAGATATTCATGTCATGTCATGTCCCGAAAAATTCTAGGCATGTCATGTCATGTCATGTCCCCTGAATTTCATGTAATATCTGGAGGATTCATGACATGTCTTTCCCGAGAAATTCAATTCATGTCCTGTGCCGAGAGATTCTTGTCATGTCATGTCCTTAGAAATGCATGTCATGTCATGTCCCGAGATATTCATGTCATCTCATTTCATATCTCAAGAAATTCATATCATGCCACGTCATGTCCCGAGAAAATCATGTCATGTCATGTCCGGAGAAATTCTTGTCATGTCATGTCATGTCATGTCCCAAGAACTCATGTCATGCCTTGTCCCAAGAAACTCATGTTCCGTCAACGCTGGGAAATTCATGTCATGTCATGTCCAGAGAAATTCATGTCATCTCATGTGCCCATTGATTTATGTCATGTCCTGTCCTGAGATATTCAGGTCTGTCATATCGCGAAAGAGTATTGGCATGTCATGTCATGTCATGTGCCGAGAGATTCATGTCATGTCATGTTTCGAAAAATTCTAGGCATGTCATGTCATGTCATGTCCCCTGAATTTCATGTCATATCTAGAGAATTCATGACATGTCTTTCCCGAAAAATTCAATTCATGTCATGTGCCGAGAGATTCTTGTCATGTCATGTCATGTCCCAAGAAATTCATGTCATGTAATGTCCCCAGAAATTCATATCATGTCCTGTCATTTGTCATGAAAATCATGTCATGTCATGTCCCGAGAAGGTATTGGCATGTCATGTCATGTCATGTGCCGAGAGATTCATGTTATGTCATGTCCCGAGAAATTCATGTCATGTCACGAGAAATTCATGTCATGTCACGAGAAATTCATGTCATCTCATGTGCCCATTGATTTATGTCATGTCATGTCCTGAGAAATTCATGTCATGTCATGTCCCTAGAGAGTGTTGTCATGTCATGTCATGTCATGTTCTGAAAGATTCATGTCATGTCATGTCCCGAGATATTCTAGTCATGTCATGTCATGTCATGTCCCAAGAACTCAGGTCATGCCTTGTCCCGAGAAATTCATGTCATGTCATGCCTTGTCCCGAGAAATTCATGTCATGTCATTGTTTTGTCCAGAGAAATTCATGTCATGTCATGTCCCGAGAAATCTATGTTATGTCATGTCCTGAGAAATTCATGTCATGTCATGTCATGCGAAATTCATGTCATATCCAGAGAATTCATGCCGTGTCATTCCAGAGAAACTCATGTCATGTCATGTCTTGTCCAGAGAAATTCATGTCATTTCATGTCCCTAGATAGTATTGTCATGTCATGTCATGTCATTTGCCGAGAGATTCATGTCATGTCATGTCCCGAGAAATTCATGTCATGTCACGAGAAATTCATGTCATCTCATGTGCCCATTGATTTATGTCATGTCATGTCCTGAGAAATTCATGTCATGTCATGTCCCTAGAGAGTGTTGTCATGTCATGTCATGTCATGTTCTGAAAGATTCATGTCATGTCATGTCCCGAGATATTCTAGTCATGTCATGTCATGTCATGTCCCAAGAACTCAGGTCATGCCTTGTCCTGAGAAATTCATGTCATGTCATGTCTTGTCCCGAGAAATTCATGTCATGTCATTGTTTTGTCCAGAGAAATTCATGTCATGTCATGTCCCGAGAAATCTATGTTACGCCATGTCCTGAGAAATTCATGTCATGTCATGTCATGCGAAATTCATGTCATATCCAGAGAATTCATGCCGTGTCATTCCAGAGAAACTCATGTCATGTCATGTCCCGAGACATTCTTGTCATGTCATGTCATTTCATGTGCCAAGAAATTCATGTCATGTCATGTCCCCAGAAATTCATATGCTGTCATGTCATGTCCCAAGAAATTCAAGCCATGGCATGTCCCGAGAAATTCATGCCATGTCATGTCTTGTCCAGAGAAATTCATGTCATGTCATGTCCCGAGAAATCTATGTTATGTCATGTCCCCAGAAATTCGTTTCATATCCCGAGAATTCATGACATGTCATGTCCCAAAAAAAATCATCTCATGTCATTTCCTGAGAAATTCATGTCATGTCATGTCCCCAGAAATCTATGTAATGTCATGTCATGTCATGTCCCCTGAAATTCATGTCATATCGCTAGACTTCATGACGTCATGTCCCAAGAAATTCATGGCATGTCATGTTACAACAAATCCATGTTATGTCATGTCCCCAGAAATTCATGTCATATGCCGAGAATTCATGACATGTCATGCCTCGAGAAATTCATGTCATGTCATGTCCCGAGAAATTCATGTCATGTCATGTCCCGAGAAATTCATGTCATGTCATGTCCACAGACATTTATGTCTTGTCTTGTCATTTCATGCCATGTACCCTGAAATTCATGTCATATCCCGAGAATTCATGACCTGTCATGTCCCATGAAATTCA
This sequence comes from Carcharodon carcharias, assembly GCF_017639515.1. NCBI lineage: Eukaryota > Metazoa > Chordata > Chondrichthyes > Lamniformes > Lamnidae > Carcharodon > Carcharodon carcharias. Next base: position 1,303,051 of record NC_054500.1, read on the forward strand.
TGTCATGTCATGTCCTGAAAAATTCATGTCCTGTCATGTCGTGAGAAATTCATGTCATATCCAGAGAATTCATGACGTGTCATTCCAGAGAAACTCATGTCATGTCATTACCGAGACATTCTTGTCATGTTCTGTTATTTCATGTGCCAAGAAATTCATGTCATGTCATGTCCCCAGAAATTCATATACTGTCATGTCATGTCCCAAGAAATTCATGCCGTGACTTGTCCCGAGAAATTCATGTCATGTCATGTCTTGTCCAGAGAAATTCATGTCATGTCATGTCCCGAGAAATCTATGTTATGTCATGTCCCCAGAAATTCGTTTCATATCCCAAGAATTCATGACATGTCATGTCCCGAAAAAAATCATCTCGTCATTTCCTGAGAAATTCATGTCATGTCATGTCCCCAGAAATCTATGTAATGTCATGTCATGTCATGTCCCCTGAGATTCATGTCATATCCCTAGACTTCATGACGTCATGTCCCAAGAAATTCATGGCATGTCATGTTCCAACAAATCCATGTTATGTCATGTCCCCAGAAATTCATGTCATATGCCGAGAATTCATGATATGTCATGCCTCGAGAAATTCATGTCATGTCATGTCCCGAGAAATTCATGCCATGTCATGTCCCAAGAAATTTATGCCATGTCATGTCCCAAGAAATTTATGTCATGTCACATCCCAAGAAATTCATGTCTTATCATGTCATGTCCCGACAAATTCATGTCATGTCATGTCCACAGACATTTATGTCTTGTCATGTCATTTCATGCCATGTACCCTGAAATTCATGTCATATCCCGATAATTCATGACCTGTCATGTCCCATGAAATTCATGTCATGTCATGTCATGAGAAATTCATGTCATCTCATGTGCCCATTGATTTATGTCATGTCATGTCCTGACAAATTCATGTCATGTCATGTCCCTAGAGAATATTGTCATGTCATGTCATGTCATGTTCTGAAAGATTCATGTCATGTCATGTCCTGAGATATTCTAGTCATGTCATGTCATGTCATGTCCCAAGAACTCAGGTCATGCCTTGTCCCGAGAAATTCATGTCATGTCATGTCTTGTCCAGAGAAATTCATGTCATGTCATGTCCCGAGAAGTCTATGTTACGTCATGTCCTGAGAAATTCATGTCATGTCATGTCGTGCGAAATTCATGTCATATCCAGAGAATTCATGACGTGTCATTCCAGAGAAACTCATGTCATGTCATGTCCCGAGACATTCTTGTCATGTCATGTCATTTCATGTGCCAAGAAATTCATGTCATGTCATGTCCCCAGAAATTCATATACTGTCATGTCATGTCCCAAGAAATTCATGCCATGGCATGTCCCGAGAAATTCATGTCATGTCATGTCTTGTCCAGAGAAATTCATGTCATGTCATGTCCCGAGAAATCTATGTTATGTCATGTCCCCAGAAATTCGTTTCATATCCCGAGAATTCATGACATGTCATGTCCCGAAAAAAATTATCTCATGTCATTTCCTGAGAAATTCATGTCATGTCATGTCCTCAGAAATCTATGTAATGTCATGTCATGTCATGTCCCCTGAAATTCATGTCATATCCCTCGACTTCATGACGTCATGTCCCAAGAAATTCATGGCATGTCATGTTCCAACAAATCCATGTTATGTCATGTCCCAAGAAATTCATGTCATGTCCCGAGAAATTCATGCCATGTCATGCCTCGAGAAATTCATGTCATGTCATGTCCCGAGAAATTCATGTCATGTCATGTCCCGAGAAATTCATGTCATGTCATGTCCACAGACATTTATGTCTTGTCATGTCATTTCATGCCTTGTACCCTGAAATTCATGTCATTTCCCGAGAATTCATGACCTGTCATGTCCCATGAAATTCATGTCATGTCATGTCCTGAAAATTTCATGTCCTGTCATGTCGTGAGAAATTCATGTCATATCCAGAGAATTAATGACGTGTCATTCCAGAGAAACTCATGACATGTCATGTCCCGAGGGATTCTTGTCATGTCATGTCATTTCATGTGCCAAGAAATTCATGTCATGTCATGTCCCAAGAAATTCATATACTGTCATGTCATGTCCCAAGAAATTCATGCCATGGCATGTCCCGAGAAATTCATGTCATGTCATGACTTATCCAGAGAAATTCATGTCATTTCATGTCCCTAGATAGTATTGTCATGTCATGTCATGTCATTTGCCGAGAGATTCATGTCATGTCACGAGAAATTCATATCATCTCATGTGCCCATTGATTTATGTCATGTCATGTCCTGAGAAATTCATGTCATGTCATGTCCCTAGAGAGTATTGTCATGTCATGTCATGTCATGTTCTGAAAGATTCATGTCATGTCATGTCCCGAGATATTCTAGTCATGTCATGTCATGTCATGTCCCAAGAACTCAGGTCATGCCTTGTCCCGAGAACTTCATGCCATGTCATGTCTTGTCCAGAGAAATTCATGTCATGTCATGTCCCGAGAAATCTATGTTACGTCATGTCCTGAGAAATTCATGTCATGTCATGTCGTGCGAAATTCATGTCATATCCAGAGAATTCATGACGTGTCATTCCAGAGAAATTCATGTCATGTCAGGTCCCGAGAAATTCTTGTCATGTCATGTCATTTCATGTGCCAAGAAATTCATGTCATGTCATGTCCCCAGAAATTCATATACTGTCATGTCATGTCCCAAGAAATTCATGCTGCGGCATGTCCCGAGAAATTCATGTCATGTCATGTCTTGTCCAGAGAAATTCATGTCATGTCATGTCCCGAGAAATCTATGTTATGTCATGTCCCCAGAAATTCGTTTCATATCCCGAGAATTCATGACATGTCATGTCCCAAAAAAAATTATCTCATGTCATTTCCTGAGAAATTCATGTCATGTCATGTCCCCTGAAATTCATGTCATATCCCTAGACTTCATGACGTCATGTCCCAAGAAATTCATGGCATGTCATGTTCCAACAAATCCATGTTATGTCATGTCCCCAGAAATTCATGTCATGTCCTGAGAAATTCATGCCATGTCATGCCTTGAGAAATTCATGTCATGTCATGTCCCGAGAAATTCATGTCATGTCATGTCCCGAGAAATTCATGTCATGTCATGTCCACAGACATTTATGTCTTGTCATGTCATTTCATGCCTTGTACCCTGAAATTCATGTCATATCCCGAGAATTCATGACCTGTCATGTCCCATGAAATTCATGTCATGTCATGTCCTGAAAAATTCATGTCCTGTCATGTCGTGAGAAATTCATGTCATATCCAGAGAATTCATGACGTGTCATTCCAGAGAAACTCATGTCGTGGCATGTCCCGAGAAATTCATGTCATGTCATGTCTTGTCCAGAGAAATTCATGTCATGTCATGTCCCGAGAAATTTATGTCGTGTCATGACATGTCCCAAGAAATTCATCTCCTGTCAGCCCTGAGAAATTCATGTCATGTCATGTCCAGAGAAATTCATGTCATGTCATGTCCCGAGAAATCCATGTCATGTCGTGGCCCCAGAAATTCATGTCATATCCCGAGAATTCATGACGTGTCATTACAGAGAAATTCATGTCATGTCATGTCCCGAGAGATTCTTGTCATGTCATGTCATTTCATGTATCAAGAAATTCATATCATGTCATGTCCCTAGAAATTCATGTCATCTCATGTGCCGATTAATTTATGTCATGTCATGTCCTGAGATATTCAGGTCTGTCATATTGCGAGAGATTATTGGCATGTCATGTCATGTCATGTGCCGAGGGATTCCTGTCATGTCATGAGAAAATCATGTCATCTCATGTGCCCATTGATTTATGTCATGTCCTGTCCTGAGATATTCAGGTCTGTCATATCGCGAAAGAGTATTGGCATGTCATGTCATGTCATGTGCCGAGAGATTCATGTCATGTCATGTTTCGAAAAATTCTAGGCATGTCATGTCATGTCATGTCCCCTGAATTTCATGTCATATCTAGAGAATTCATGACATGTCTTTCCCGAGAAATTCAATTCATGTCATGAGCCGAGAGATTCTTGTCATGTCATGTCCCAAGAAATTCATGTCATGTCATGTCCCAAGATATTCATGTCATGTCATTTCATATCTCAAGAAATTCATATCATGTCACGTCATGTCCCGAGAAAATCATGTCATGTCATGTCCGTAGAAATTCTTGTCATGTCATGTCATGTCATGTCCCAAGAACTCATGTCATGCCTTGTCCAGAGAAATTCATGTCCTGTCAACGCTGGGAAATTCATGTCATGTCATGTCCAGAGAAATTCATGTCATGTAATGTCCCCAGAAATTCATATCATGTCCTGTCATTTGTCATGAAAATCATGTCATGTCATGTCCCGAGAGAGTATTGGCATGTCATGTCATGTCATGTGCCGAGAGATTCATGTTATGTCATGTCCCGAAAAATTCTAGGCATGTCATGTCATGTCATGTCCTCTGAATTTCATGTCATATCTAGAGAATTCATGACATGTCTTTCCCGAGAAATTCAATTCATGTCATGTGCCAAGAGATTCTTGTCATGTCATGTCATGTCCCAAGAAATACATGTCCTGTCAACGCTGGGAAATTCATGTCATGTCATGTCCAGAGAAATTCATGTCATGTCATGTCCCCAAAAATTCATGTCATATGCCGAGAATTCATGACATGTCATGCCTCGAGAAATTCATGTCATGTCATGTCATTTGCCGAGGAAATCATGCCATGTCATATCCTGAGAATGTATTGTCATGTCATGTCATGTCATGTCCCAAGAAATCATGTCATGCCTTGTCCCGAGAAATTTATGTCGTGTCATGACATGTCCCAAGAAATTCATCTCCTGTCAGCCCTGAGAAATTCATGTCATGTCATGTCCAGAGAAATTCATGTCATGTCATGTCCCGAGAAATCCATGTCATGTCGTGGCCCCAGAAATTCATGTCATATCCCGAGAATTCATGACGTGTCATTACAGAGAAATTCATGTCATGTCATGTCCCGAGAGATTCTTGTCATGTCATGTCATTTCATGTATCAAGAAATTCATATCATGTCATGTCCCTAGAAATTCATGTCATCTCATGTGCCGATTAATTTATGTCATGTCATGTCCTGAGATATTCAGGTCTGTCATATTGCGAGAGATTATTGGCATGTCATGTCATGTCATGTGCCGAGGGATTCCTGTCATGTCATGAGAAAATCATGTCATCTCATGTGCCCATTGATTTATGTCATGTCCTGTCCTGAGATATTCAGGTCTGTCATATCGCGAAAGAGTATTGGCATGTCATGTCATGTCATGTGCCGAGAGATTCATGTCATGTCATGTTTCGAAAAATTCTAGGCATGTCATGTCATGTCATGTCCCCTGAATTTCATGTCATATCTAGAGAATTCATGACATGTCTTTCCCGAGAAATTCAATTCATGTCATGAGCCGAGAGATTCTTGTCATGTCATGTCATGTCCCAAGAAATTCATGTCATGTCATGTCCCAAGATATTCATGTCATGTCATTTCATATCTCAAGAAATTCATATCATGTCACGTCATGTCCCGAGAAAATCATGTCATGTCATGTCCGTAGAAATTCTTGTCATGTCATGTCATGTCATGTCCCAAGAACTCATGTCATGCCTTGTCCAGAGAAATTCATGTCCTGTCAACGCTGGGAAATTCATGTCATGTCATGTCCAGAGAAATTCATGTCATGTAATGTCCCCAGAAATTCATATCATGTCCTGTCATTTGTCATGAAAATCATGTCATGTCATGTCCCGAGAGAGTATTGGCATGTCATGTCATGACACGTGCCGAGAGATTCATGTTATGTCATGTCCCGAAAAATTCTAGGCATGTCATGTCATGTCATGTCCTCTGAATTTCATGTCATATCTAGAGAATTCATGACATGTCTTTCCCGAGAAATTCAATTCATGTCATGTGCCAAGAGATTCTTGTCATGTCATGTCATGTCCCAAGAAATACATGTCCTGTCAACGCTGGGAAATTCATGTCATGTCATGTCCAGAGAAATTCATGTCATGTCATGTCTCAAGAAATTCATATCATGTCATGTCATTTGCCATGAAAATCATGTCATGTCATGTCCCGAGTAATTCATGCCATGTCATGTCCCGAGAAATTCATGTCATGTTATGTCTTGTCCCGAGAAATTCATGCCATGTCATGTTCCGACAAATCCATGCTATGTCATGTCCCCAAAAATTCATGTCATATGCCGAGAATTCATGACATGTCATGCCTCGAGAAATTCATGTCATGTCATGTCCCGAGAAATTCATGCCATGTCATGTCTCAAGAAATTTATGTCATGTCACGTCCCAAGAAATTCATGTCATATCATGTCATGTCCCGACAAATTCATGTCATGTCATGTCCACAGACATTTATGTCTTGTCATGTCATTTCATGCCATGTACCCTGAAATTCATGTCATATCCCGAGAATTCATGACATGTTATTCCAGAGAAACTCATGACATGTCATGTCCCGAGGGATTCTTGTCACGTCATGTCATTTCACGGGCCAAGAAAATCATGTCATGTCATGTCCCCAGAAATACATATACTGTCATGTCATGTCCCAAGAAATTCATGCCATGGCATGTCCCGAGAAATTCATGTCATGTCATGTCTTGTCCAGAGAAATTCATGTCATTTCATGTCCCTAGATAGTATTGTCATGTCATGTCATGTCATTTGCTGAGAGATTCATGTCATGTCATGTCCCGAGAAATTCATGTCATGTCACGAGAAATTCAAGTCAACTCATGTGCCCATTGATTTATGTCATGTCATGTCCTGAGAAATTCATGTCATGTCATGTCCCTAGAGAGTATTGTCATGTCATGTCATGTCATGTTCTGAAAGATTCATGTCATGTCATGTCCCGAGATATTCTAGTCATGTCATGTCATGTCATGTACCAAGAACTCAGGTCATGCCTTGTCCCGAGAAATTCATGTCATGTCATGTCTTGTCCAGAGAAATTCATGTCATGTCATGTCTTGTCCAGAGAAATTCATGTCATGTCATGTCCCGAGAAATCTATGTTACGTCATGTCCTGAGAAATTCATGTCATGTCATGTCGTGCGAAATTCATGTCATATCCAGAGAATTCATGCCGTGTCATTCCAGAGAAACTCATGTCATGTCATGTCCCGAGACATTCTTGTCATGTCATGTCATTTCATGTGCCAAGAAATTCATGTCATGTCATGTCCCCAGAAATTCATATGCTGTCATGTCATGTCCCTAGAAATTCATGCCATGGCATGTCCCGAGAAATTCATGCCATGTCATGTCTTGTCCAGAGAAATTCATGTTATGTCATGTCCCCAGAAATCTATGTAATGTCATGTCATGTCATGTCCCCTGAAATTCATGTCATATCCCTAGACTTCATGACGTCATGTCCCAAGAAATTCATGGCATGTCATATTCAAACAAATCCATGTTATGTCATGTCCCCAGAAATTCATGTCATATGCCGAGAATTCATGACATGTCATGCCTCGAGAAATTCATGTCATGTCATGTCCCGAGAAATTCATGCCATGTCACGTCCAAAGAAATTTATGCCATGTCATGTCCCAAGAAATTTATGTCATGTCACGTCCCAAGAAATTCATGTCTTATCATGTCATGTCCCGACAAATTCATGTCATGTCATGTCCACAGACATTTATGTCTTGTCATGTCATTTCATGCCATGTACCCTGAAATTCATGTCATATCCCGAGAATTCATGACCTGTCATGTCCCATGAAATTCATGTCATGCCATGTCCTGAGAAATTCATGTCATGTCATGTCGTGAGAAATTCATGTGATATCCAGAGAATTCATGACGTGTCATTCCAGAGAAACTCATGACTTGTCATGTCCCGAGGGATTCTTGTCACGTCATGTCATTTCATGTGCCAAGAAATTCATGTCATGTCATGTCCCAAGAAATTCATATACTGTCATGTCATGTCCCAAGAAATTCATGCCATGGCATGTCCCGAGAAATTCATGTCATGTCATGTCTTGTCCAGAGAAATTCATGTCATGTCATGTCCCGAGAAATCTATGTTATGTCATGTCCACAGAAATAGGTTTCATATCCCGAGAATTCATGACATGTCATGTCCCAAAAAAACTCATGTCATGTCACGTCCCGAGAAATTCATGTCATGTCATGTCTTGTCCAGAGAAATTCATGTCATTTCATGTCCCTAGATAGTATTGTCATGTCATGTCATGTCATTTGCCAAGAGATTCATGTCATGTCATGTCCCGAGAAATTCATGTCATGTCACGAGAAATTCATGTCATCTCATGTGCCCATTGATTTATGTCATGTCATGTCCTGAGAAATTCATGTCATGTCATGTCCCTAGAGAGTTTTGTCATGTCATGTCATGTCATGTACTGAAAGATTCATGTCATGTCATGTCCCGAGATATTCTAGTCATGTCATGTCATGTCATGACCCAAGAACTCAGGTCATGCCTTGTCCCCAGAAATTCATGTCATGTCGTGCGAAATTCATGTCATATGCAGAGAATTCATGCCGTGTCATTCCAGAGAAACTCATGTCATGTCATGTCCCGAGACATTCTTGTCATGTCATGGTATTTCATGTGCCAAGAAATTCATGTCATGTCATGTCCCCAGAAATTCATATGCTGTCATGTCATGTCCCAAGAAATTCATGCCATGGCATGTCCCGAGAAATTCATGCCATGTCATGTCTTGTCCAGAGAAATTCATGTCATGTCATGTCCCGACAAATCTATGTTATGTCATGTCCCCAGAAATTCGTTTCATATCCCGAGAATTCATGACATGTCATGTCCCGAAAAAAATCATCTCATGTCATTTCCTGAAAAATTCATGTCATGTCATGTCCCCAGAAATCTATGTAAAGTCATGTCATTTCATGTCCCCTGAAATTCATATCATATCCCTAGACTTCATGACGTCATGTCCCAAGAAATTCATGGCATGTCATGTTCAAACAAATCCATGTTATGTCATGTCCCCAGAAATTCATGTCATATGCCGAGAATTCATGACATGTCATGCCTCGAGAAATTCATGTCATGTCATGTCCGGAGAAATTCATGCCATGTCACGTCCAAAGAAATTTATGCCATGTCATGTCCCAAGAAATGTATGTCATGTCACGTCCCAAGAAATTCATGTCTTATCATGTCATGTCCCGACAAATTCATGTCGTGTCATGTTTACAGACATTTATGTCTTGTCATGTCATTTCATGCCATGTACCCTGAAATTCATGTCATATCCCGAGAATTCATGACCTGTCATGTCCCAAGAAATCAGGTCATGCCTTGTCCCGAGAAATTCATGTCATGTCATGTCTTGTCCAGAGAAATTCATGTCATATCATGTCCCGAGAAGTCTATGTTACGTCATGTCCTGAGAAATTCATGTCATGTCATGTCGTGCGAAATTCATGTCATAACCAGAGAATTCATGACGTGTCATTCCAGAGAAACTCATGTCATGTCATGTCCCGAGAGATTCTTGTCATGTCATGTCATTTCATGTGCCAAGAAATTCATGTCATGTCATGTCCCCAGAAATTCATATACTGTCATGTCATGTCCCGAGTAATTCATGCCATGTCATGTCCCGAGAAATTCATGTCATGTTATGTCTTGTCCCGAGAAATTCATGCCATGTCATGTTCCGACAAATCCATGTTATGTCATGTCCCCAAAAATTCATGTCATATGCCGAGAATTCATGACATGTCATGCCTCGAGAAATTCATGTCATGTCATGTCATTTGCCGAGGAAATCATGCCATGTCGTATCCTGAGAATGTATTGTCATGTCATGTCATGTCATGTCCCAAGAAATCATGTCATGCCTTGTCCCGAGAAATTTATGTCGTGTCATGACATGTCCCAAGAAATTCATCTCCTGTCAGCCCTGAGAAATTCATGTCATGTCATGTCCAGAGAAATTCATGTCATGTCATGTCCCGAGAAATCCATGTCATGTCGTGGCCCCAGAAATTCATGTCATATCCCGAGAATTCATGACGTGTCATTACAGAGAAATTCATGTCATGTCATGTCCCGAGAGATTCTTGTCATGTCATGTCATTTCATGTATCAAGAAATTCATATCATGTCATGTCCCTAGAAATTCATGTCATCTCATGTGCCGATTAATTTATGTCATGTCATGTCCTGAGATATTCAGGTCTGTCATATTGCGAGAGATTATTGGCATGTCATGTCATGTCATGTGCCGAGGGATTCCTGTCATGTCATGAGAAAATCATGTCATCTCATGTGCCCATTGATTTATGTCATGTCCTGTCCTGAGATATTCAGGTCTGTCATATCGCGAAAGAGTATTGGCATGTCATGTCATGTCATGTGCCGAGAGATTCATGTCATGTCATGTTTCGAAAAATTCTAGGCATGTCATGTCATGTCATGTCCCCTGAATTTCATGTCATATCTAGAGAATTCATGACATGTCTTTCCCGAGAAATTCAATTCATGTCATGAGCCGAGAGATTCTTGTCATGTCATGTCATGTCCCAAGAAATTCATGTCATGTCATGTCCCAAGATATTCATGTCATGTCATTTCATATCTCAAGAAATTCATATCATGTCACGTCATGTCCCGAGAAAATCATGTCATGTCATGTCCGTAGAAATTATTGTCATGTCATGTCATGTCATGTCCCAAGAACTCATGTCATGCCTTGTCCAGAGAAATTCATGTCCTGTCAACGCTGGGAAATTCATGTCATGTCATGTCCAGAGAAATTCATGTCATGTAATGTCCCCAGAAATTCATATCATGTCCTGTCATTTGTCATGAAAATCATGTCATGTCATGTCCCGAGAGAGTATTGGCATGTCATGTCATGACACGTGCCGAGAGATTCATGTTATGTCATGTCCCGAAAAATTCTAGGCATGTCATGTCATGTCATGTCCTCTGAATTTCATGTCATATCTAGAGAATTCATGACATGTCTTTCCCGAGAAATTCAATTCATGTCATGTGCCAAGAGATTCTTGTCATGTCATGTCATGTCCCAAGAAATACATGTCCTGTCAACGCTGGGAAATTCATGTCATGTCATGTCCAGAGAAATTCATGTCATGTCATGTCTCAAGAAATTCATATCATGTCATGTCATTTGCCATGAAAATCATGTCATGTCATGTCCCGAGTAATTCATGCCATGTCATGTCCCGAGAAATTCATGTCATGTTATGTCTTGTCCCGAGAAATTCATGCCATGTCATGTTCCGACAAATCCATGCTATGTCATGTCCCCAAAAATTCATGTCATATGCCGAGAATTCATGACATGTCATGCCTCGAGAAATTCATGTCATGTCATGTCCCGAGAAATTCATGCCATGTCATGTCTCAAGAAATTTATGTCATGTCACGTCCCAAGAAATTCATGTCATATCATGTCATGTCCCGACAAATTCATGTCATGTCATGTCCACAGACATTTATGTCTTGTCATGTCATTTCATGCCATGTACCCTGAAATTCATGTCATATCCCGAGAATTCATGACATGTTATTCCAGAGAAACTCATGACATGTCATGTCCCGAGGGATTCTTGTCACGTCATGTCATTTCACGGGCCAAGAAAATCATGTCATGTCATGTCCCCAGAAATACATATACTGTCATGTCATGTCCCAAGAAATTCATGCCATGGCATGTCCCGAGAAATTCATGTCATGTCATGTCTTGTCCAGAGAAATTCATGTCATTTCATGTCCCTAGATAGTATTGTCATGTCATGTCATGTCATTTGCTGAGAGATTCATGTCATGTCATGTCCCGAGAAATTCATGTCATGTCACGAGAAATTCAAGTCAACTCATGTGCCCATTGATTTATGTCATGTCATGTCCTGAGAAATTCATGTCATGTCATGTCCCTAGAGAGTATTGTCATGTCATGTCATGTCATGTTCTGAAAGATTCATGTCATGTCATGTCCCGAGATATTCTAGTCATGTCATGTCATGTCATGTCCCAAGAACTCAGGTCATGCCTTGTCCCGAGAAATTCATGTCATGTCATGTCTTGTCCAGAGAAATTCATGTCATGTCATGTCTTGTCCAGAGAAATTCATGTCATGTCATGTCCCGAGAAATCTATGTTACGTCATGTCCTGAGAAATTCATGTCATGTCATGTCGTGCGAAATTCATGTCATATCCAGAGAATTCATGCCGTGTCATTCCAGAGAAACTCATGTCATGTCATGTCCCGAGACATTCTTGTCATGTCATGTCATTTCATGTGCCAAGAAATTCATGTCATGTCATGTCCCCAGAAATTCATATGCTGTCATGTCATGTCCCAAGAAATTCATGCCATGGCATGTCCCGAGAAATTCATGCCATGTCATGTCTTGTCCAGAGAAATTCATGTCATGTCATGTCCTGAGAAATCTATGTTATGTCATGTCCCCAGAAATCTATGTAATGTCATGTCATGTCATGTCCCCTGAAATTCATGTCATATCCCTAGACTTCATGACGTCATGTCCCAAGAAATTCATGGCATGTCATGTTCCAACAAATCCATGTTATGTCATGTCCCCAGAAATTCATGTCATATGCCGAGAATTCATGATATGTCATGCCTCGAGAAATTCATGTCATGTCATGTCCCGAGAAATTCATGCCATGTCAAGTCCCAAGAAATTTATGCCATGTCATGTCCCAAGAAATTTATGTCATGTCACGTCCCAGGAAATTCATGTCTTATCATGTCATGTCCCGACAAATTCATGTCATGTCATGTTTACAGACATTTATGTCTTGTCATGTCATTTCATGCCATGTACCCTGAAATTCATGTCATATCCCGAGAATTCATGACCTGTCATGTCCCATGAAATTCATGTCATGTCATGTCCTGAGAAATTCATGTCATGTCATGTCGTGAGAAATTCATGTGATATCCAGAGAATTCATGACGTGTCATTCCAGAGAAACTCATGACTTGTCATGTCCCGAGGGATTCTTGTCACGTCATGTCATTTCATGTGCCAAGAAATTCATGTCATGTCATGTCCCAAGAAATTCATATACTGTCATGTCATGTCCCAAGAAATTCATGCCATGGCATGTCCCGAGAAATTCATGTCATGTCATGTCTTGTCCAGAGAAATTCATGTCATGTCATGTCCCGAGAAATCTATGTTATGTCATGTCCACAGAAATAGGTATCATATCCCGAGAATTCATGACATGTCATGTCCCAAAAAAACTCATGTCATGTCACGTCCCGAGAAATTCATGTCATGTCATGTCTTGTCCAGAGAAATTCATGTCATTTCATGTCCCTAGATAGTATTGTCATGTCATGTCATGTCATTTGCCAAGAGATTCATGTCATGTCATGTCCCGAGAAATTCATGTCATGTCACGAGAAATTCATGTCATCTCATGTGCCCATTGATTTATGTCATGTCATGTCCTGAGAAATTCATGTCATGTCATGTCCCTAGAGAGTTTTGTCATGTCATGTCATGTCATGTTCTGAAAGATTCATGTCATGTCATGTCCCGAGATATTCTAGTCATGTCATGTCATGTCATGACCCAAGAACTCAGGTCATGCCTTGTCCCGAGAAATTCATGTCATGTCGTGCGAAATTCATGTCATATGCAGAGAATTCATGCCGTGTCATTCCAGAGAAACTCATGTCATGTCATGTCCCGAGACATTCTTGTCATGTCATGGTATTTCATGTGCCAAGAAATTCATGTCATGTCATGTCCCCAGAAATTCATATGCTGTCATGTCATGTCCCAAGAAATTCATGCCATGGCATGTCCCGAGAAATTCATGCCATGTCATGTCTTGTCCAGAGAAATTCATGTCATGTCATGTCCCGACAAATCTATGTTATGTCATGTCCCCAGAAATTCGTTTCATATCCCGAGAATTCATGACATGTCATGTCCCGAAAAAAATCATCTCATGTCATTTCCTGAAAAATTCATGTCATGTCATGTCCCCAGAAATCTATGTAAAGTCATGTCATGTCATGTCCCCTGAAATTCATGTCATATCCCTAGACTTCATGACGTCATGTCCCAAGAAATTCATGGCATGTCATGTTCAAACAAATCCATGTTATGTCATGTCCCCAGAAATTCATGTCATATGCCGAGAATTCATGACATGTCATGCCTCGAGAAATTCATGTCATGTCATGTCCCGAGAAATTCATGCCATGTCACGTCCAAAGAAATTTATGCCATGTCATGTCCCAAGAAATTTATGTCATGTCACGTCCCAAGAAATTCATGTCTTATCATGTCATGTCCCGACAAATTCATGTCATGTCATGTCCACAGACATTTATGTCTTGTCATGTCATTTCATGCCATGTACCCTGAAATTCATGTCATATCCCGAGAATTCATGACCTGTCATGTCCCATGAAATTCATGTCATGCCATGTCCTGAGAAATTCATGTCATGTCATGTCGTGAGAAATTCATGTGATATCCAGAGAATTCATGACGTGTCATTCCAGAGAAACTCATGACATGTCATGTCCCGAGGGATTCTTGTCATGTCATGTCATGTCCCAAGAAATTCATGTCATGTCATGTCCCAAGAAATTCATATACTGTCATGTCATGTCCCAAGAAATTCATGCCATGGCATGTCCCGAGAAATTCATGTCATGTCATGTCTTGTCCAGAGAAATTCATGTCATGTCATGTCCCGAGAAATCTATGTTATGTCATGTCCACAGAAATAGGTTTCATATCCCGAGAATTCATGACATGTCATGTCCCAAAAAAACTCATGTCATGTCACGTCCCGAGAAAATCATGTCATGTCATGTCTTGTCCAGAGAAATTCATGTCATTTCATGTCCCTAGATAGAATTGTCATGTCATGTCATGTCATTTGCCGAGAGATTCATGTCATGTCATGTCCCGATAAATTCATGTCATGTCACGAGAAATTCATGTCATGTCATGTGCCCATTGATTTATGTCATGTCATGTCCTGAGAAATTCATGTCATGTCATGTCCCTAGAGAATATTGTCATGTCATGTCATGTCATGTTCTGAAAGATTCATGTCATGTCATGTCCCGAGATATTCTAGTCATGTCATGTCATGTCATGTCCCAAGAAATCAGGTCATGCCTTGTCCCGAGAAATTCATGTCATGTCATGTCTTGTCCAGAGAAATTCATGTCATGTCATGTCCCGAGAAGTCTATGTTACGTCATGTCCTGAGAAATTCATGTCATGTCATGTCGTGCGAAATTCATGTCATAACCAGAGAATTCATGACGTGTCATTCCAGAGAAACTCATGTCATGTCATGTCCCGAGACATTCTTGTCATGTCATGTCATTTCATGTGCCAAGAAATTCATGTCATGTCATGTCCCCAGAAATTCATATACTGTCATGTCATGTCCCAAGAAATTCATGCCATGGCATGTCCCGAGAAATTCATGTCATGTCATGTCTTGTCCAGAGAAATTCATGTCATGTCATGTCCCGAGAAATCTATGTTATGTCATGTCCCCAGAAATTCGTTTCATATCCCGAGAATTCATGACATGTCATGTCCCGCAAAAAATCATCTCATGTCATTTCCTGAGAAATTCATGTCATGTCATGTCCCCAGAAATCTATGTAATGTCATGTCATGTCATGTCCCCTGAAATTCATGTCAAATCCCTAGACTTCATGACGTCATGTCCCAAGAAATTCATGGAATGTCATGTTCCAACAAATCCATGTTATGTCATGTCCCCAGAAACTCATGTCATACGCCGAGAATTCATGACATGTCATGCCTCGAGAAATTCATGTCATGTCATGTCCCGAGAAATTCATGTCATATCATGTCCCGAGAAATTCATGTCATGTCATGTCCACAGACATTTATGTCTTGTCATGTCATTTCATGCCATGTACCCTGAAATTCATGTCATATCCCGAGAATTCATGACCTGTCATGTCCCATGAAATTCATGTCATGTCATGTCCTGAAAAATTCATGTCCTGTCATGTCGTGAGAAATTCATGTCATATCCAGAGAATTCATGACGTGTCATTCCAGAGAAACTCATGTCATGTCATGTCCCGAGACATTCTTGTCATGTTCTGTCATTTCATGTGCCAAGAAATTCATGTCATGTCATGTCCCCAGAAATTCATATACTGTCATGTCATGTCCCAAGAAATTCATGCCGTGACTTGTCCCGAGACATTCATGTCATGTCATGTTTTGTCCAGAGAAATTCATGTCATTTCATGTCCCGAGAAATCTATGTTATGTCATGTCCCCAGAAATTCGTTTCATATCCCGAGAATTCATGACATGTCATGTCCCGAAAAAAATCATCTCATGTCATTTCCTGAGAAATTCATGTCATGTCATGTCCCCAGAAATCTATGTAATGTCATGTCATGTCATGTCCCCTGAGATTCATGTCATATCCCTAGACTTCATGACGTCATGTCCCAAGAAATTCATGGCATGTCATGTTCCAACAAATCCATGTTATGTCATGTCCCCAGAAATTCATGTCATATGCCGAGAATTCATGACATGTCATGCCTCGAGAAATTCATGTCATGTCATGTCCCGAGAAATTCATGCCATGTCATGTCCCAAGAAATTTATGCCATGTCATGTCCCAAGAAATTTATGTCATGTCACGTCCCAAGAAATTCATGTCTTATCATGTCATGTCCCGACAAATTCATGTCATGTCATGTCCACAGACATTTATGTCTTGTCATGTCATTTCATGCCATGTACCCTGAAATTCATGTCATATCCCGAGAATTCATGACCTGTCATGTCCCATGAAATTCATGTCATGTCATGTCACGAGAAATTCATGTCATCTCATGTGCCCATTGATTTATGTCATGTCATGTCCTGAGAAATTCATGTCATGTCATGTCCCTAGAGAATATTGTCATGTCATGTCATGTTCTGAAAGATTCATGTCATGTCATGTCCCGAGATATTCTAGTCATGTCATGTCATGTCATGTCCCAAGAACTCAGGTCATGCCTTGTCCCGAGAAATTCATGTCATGTCATGTCTTGTCCAGAGAAATTCATGTCATGTCATGTCCCGAGAAGTCTATGTTACGTCATGTCCTGAGAAATTCATGTCATGTCATGTCGTGCGAAATTCATGTCATATCCAGAGAATTCATGACGTGTCATTCCAGAGAAACTCATGTCATGTCATGTCCCGAGACATTCTTGTCATGTCATGTCATTTCATGTGCCAAGAAATTCATGTCATGTCATGTCCCCAGAAATTCATATACTGTCATGTCATGTCCCAAGAAATTCATGCCATGGCATGTCCCGAGAAATTCATGTCATGTCATGTCTTGTCCAGAGAAATTCATGTCATGTCATGTCCCGAGAAATCTATGTTATGTCATGTCCCCAGAAATTCGTTTCATATCCCGAGAATTCATGACACGTCATGTCCCGAAAAAAATTATCTCATGTCATTTCCTGAGAAATTCATGTCATGTCATGTCCTCAGAAATCTATGTAATGTCATGTCATGTCATGTCCCCTGAAATTCATGTCATATCCCTAGACTTCATGACGTCATGTCCCAAGAAATTCATGGCATGTCATGTTCCAACAAATCCATGTTATGTCATGTCCCCAGAAATTCATGTCATGTCCCGAGAAATTCATGCCATGTCATGCCTCGAGAAATTCATGTCATGTCATGTCCCGAGAAATTCATGTCATGTCATGTCCCGAGAAATTCATGTCATGTCATGTCCACAGACATTTATGTCTTGTCATGTCATTTCATGCCATGTACCCTGAAATTCATGTCATATCCCGAGCATTCATGACCTGTCATGTCCCATGAAATTCATGTCATGTCATGTCCTGATAAATTCATGTCCTGTCATGTCGTGAGAAATTCATGTCATATCCAGAGAATTCATGACGTGTCATTCCAGAGAAACTCATGACATGTCATGTCCCGAGGGATTCTTGTCACGTCATGTCATTTCATGTGCCAAGAAATTCATGTCATGTCATGTCCCAAGAAATTCATATACTGTCATGTCATGTCCCAAGAAATTCATGCCATGGCATGTCCCGAGAAATTCATGTCATGTCATGTCTTGTCCAGAGAAATTCATGTCATTTCATGTCCCTAGATAGTATTGTCATGTCATGTCATGTCATTTGCCGAGAAATTCATGTCATGTCACGAGAAATTCATGTCATCTCATGTGCCCATTGATTTATGTCATGTCATGTCCTGAGAAATTCATGTCATGTCATGTCCCTAGAGAGTATTGTCATGTCATGTCATGTCATGTTCTGAAAGATTCATGTCATGTCATGTCCCGAGATATTCTAGTCATGTCATGTCATGTCATGTCCCAAGAACTCAGGTCATGCCTTGCCCCGAGAAATTCATGTCATGTCATGTCTTGTCCAGAGAAATTCATGTCATGTCATGTCCCGAGAAGTCTATGTTACGTCTTGTCCTGAGAAATTCATGTCATGTCATGTCGTGCGAAGTTCATGTCATATCCAGAGAATTCATGAAGTGTCATTCCAGAGAAACTCATGTCATGTCATGTCCCGAGAGATTCTTGTCATGTCATGTCATTTCATGTGCCAAGAAATTCATGTCATGTCATGTCCCCAGAAATTCATAAACTGTCATGTCATGTCCCAAGAAATTCATGCCATGGCATGTCCCGAGAAATTCATGTCATGTCATGTCTTGTCCAGAGAAATTCATGTCATGTCATGTCCCGAGAAATCTATGTTATGTCATGTCCCCAGAAATTCGTTTCATATCCCGAGAATTCATGACACGTCATGTCCCGAAAAAAATTATCTCATGTCATTTCCTGAGAA
Organism: Carcharodon carcharias; assembly: GCF_017639515.1. NCBI lineage: Eukaryota > Metazoa > Chordata > Chondrichthyes > Lamniformes > Lamnidae > Carcharodon > Carcharodon carcharias. Next base: position 1,322,066 of record NC_054500.1, read on the forward strand.
ATTCATGTCATGTCATGTCCTCAGAAATCTATGTAATGTCATGTCATGTCATGTCCCCTGAAATTCATGTCATATCCCTAGACTTCATGACGTCATGTCCCAAGAAATTCATGGCATGTCATGTTCCAACAAATCCATGTTATGTCATGTCCCCAGAAATTCATGTCATGTCCCGAGAAATTCATGCCATGTCATGCCTCGAGAAATTCATGTCATGTCATGTCCCGAGAAATTCATGTCATGTCATGTCCCGAGAAATTCATGTCATGTCATGTCCACAGACATTTATGTCTTGTCATGTCATTTCATGCCATGTACCCTGAAATTCATGTCATATCCCGAGCATTCATGACCTGTCATGTCCCATGAAATTCATGTCATGTCATGTCCTGAAAAATTCATGTCCTGTCATGTCGTGAGAAATTCATGTCATATCCAGAGAATTCATGACGTGTCATTCCAGAGAAACTCATGACATGTCATGTCCCGAGGGATTCTTGTCACGTCATGTCATTTCATGTGCCAAGAAATTCATGTCATGTCATGTCCCAAGAAATTCATATACTGTCATGTCATGTCCCAAGAAATTCATGCCATGGCATGTCCCGAGAAATTCATGTCATGTCATGTCTTGTCCAGAGAAATTCATGTCATTTCATGTCCCTAGATAGTATTGTCATGTCATGTCATGTCATTTGCCGAGAGATTCATGTCATGTCACGAGAAATTCATGTCATCTCATGTGCCCATTGATTTATGTCATGTCATGTCCTGAGAAATTCATGTCATGTCATGTCCCTAGAGAGTATTGTCATGTCATGTCATGTTCTGAAAGATTCATGTCATGTCATGTCCCGAGATATTCTAGTCATGTCATGTCATGTCATGTCCCAAGAACTCAGGTCATGCCTTGTCCCGAGAAATTCATGTCATGTCATGTCTTGTCCAGAGAAATTCATGTCATGTCATGTCCCGAGAAGTCTATGTTACGTCATGTCCTGAGAAATTCATGTCATGTCATGTGCCCATTGATTTATGTCATGTCATGTCCTGAGAAATTCATGTCATCTCATGTCCCTAGAGAATATTGTCATGTCATGTCATGTCATGTTCTGAAAGATTCATGTCATGTCATGTCCCGAGATATTCTAGTCATGTCATGTCATGTCATGTCCCAAGAACTCAGGTCATGCCTTGTCCCGAGAAATTCATGTCATGTCATGTCTTGTCCAGAGAAATTCATGTCATGTCATGTCCCGAGAAGTCTATGTTACGTCATGTCCTGAGAAATTCATGTCATGTCATGTCGTGCGAAATTCATGTCATATCCAGAGAATTCATGACGTGTCATTCCAGAGAAACTCATGTCATGTCATGTCCCGAGACATTCTTGTCATGTCATGTCATTTCATGTGCCAAGAAATTCATGTCATGTCATGTCCCCAGAAATTCATATACTGTCATGTCATGTCCCAAGAAATTCATGCCATGGCATGTCCCGAGAAATTCATGTCATGTCATGTCTTGTCCAGAGAAATTCATGTCATGTCATGTCCCGAGAAATCTATGTTATGTCATGTCCCCAGAAATTCGTTTCATATCCCGAGAATTCATGACATGTCATGTCCCGAAAAAAATTATCTCATGTCATTTCCTGAGAAATTCATGTCATGTCATGTCCTCAGAAATCTATGGAATGTCATGCCATGTCATGTCCCCTGAAATTCATGTCATATCCCTAGACTTCATGACGTCATGTCCCAAGAAATTCATGGCATGTCATGTTCCAACAAATCCATGTTATGTCATGTCCCCAGAAATTCATGTCATGTCCCGAGAAATTCATGCCATGTCATGCCTCGAGAAATTCATGTCATGTCATGTCCCGAGAAATTCATGTCATGTCATGTCCCGAGAAATTCATGTCATGTCATGTCCACAGACATTTATGTCTTGTCATGTCATTTCATGCCATGTACCCTGAAATTCATGTCATATCCCGAGAATTCATGACCTGTCATGTCCCATGAAATTCATGTCATGTCATGTCCTGAAAAATTCATGTCCTGTCATGTCGTGAGAAATTCATGTCATATCCAGAGAATTCATGACGTGTCATTCCAGAGAAACTCATGACATGTCATGTCCCGAGGGATTCTTGTCACGTCATGTCATTTCATGTGCCAAGAAATTCATGTCATGTCATGTCCCAAGAAATTCATATACTGTCATGTCATGTCCCAAGAAATTCATGCCATGGCATGTCCCGAGAAATTCATGTCATGTCATGTCTTGTCCAGAGAAATTCATGTCATTTCATGTCCCTAGATAGTATTGTCATGTCATGTCATGTCATTTGCCGAGAGATTCATGTCATGTCACGAGAAATTCATGTCATCTCATGTGCCCATTGATTTATGTCATGTCATGTCCTGAGAAATTCATGTCATGTCATGTCCCTAGAGAGTATTGTCATGTCATGTCATGTCATGTTCTGAAAGATTCATGTCATGTCATGTCCCGAGATATTCTAGTCATGTCATGTCATGTCATGTCCCAAGAACTCAGGTCATGCCTTGTCCCGAGAAATTCATGCCATGTCATTTCTTGTCCAGAGAAATTCATGTCATGTCATGTCCCGAGAAATCTATGTTACGTCATGTCCTGAGAAATTCATGTCATGTCATGTCGTGCGAAATTCATGTCATATCCAGAGAATTCATGACGTGTCATTCCAGAGAAATTCATGTCATGTCAGGTCCCGAGAAATTCTTGTCATGTCATGTCATTTCATGTGCCAAGAAATTCATGTCATGTCATGTCCCCAGAAATTCATATACTGTCATGTCATGTCCCAAGAAATTCATGCCATGGCATGTCCCGAGAAATTCATGTCATGCCATGTCTTGTCCAGAGAAATTCATGTCATGTCATGTCCCGAGAAATCTATGTTATGTCATGTCCCCAGAAATTCGTTTCATATCCCGAGAATTCATGACATGTCATGTCCCGAAAAAAATTATCTCATGTCATTTCCTGAGAAATTCATGTCATGTCATGTCCCCAGAAATCTATGTAATGTCATGTCATGTCATGTCCCCTGAAATTCATGTCATATCCCTAGATTTCATGACGTCATGTCCCAAGAAATTCATGGCATGTCATGTTCCAACAAATCCATGTTATGTCATGTCCCCAGAAATTCATGTCATATGCCGAGAATTCATGACATGTCATGCCTCGAGAAATTCATGTCATGTCATGTCCCGAGAAATTCATGTCATGTCATTTCCACAGACATTTATGTCTTGTCATGTCATTTCATGCCATGTACCCTGAAATTCATGTCATATCCCGAGAATTCATGACCTGTCATGTCCCATGAAATTCATGTCATGTCATGTGCTGAAAAATTCATGTCATGTAATGTCGTGAGAAATTCATGTCATATCCAGAGAATTCATGACGTGTCATTCCAGAGAAACTCATGTCATGTCATGTCCCGAGACATTCTTGTCATGTTCTGTCATTTCATGTGCCAAGAAATTCATGTCATGTCATGTCCCCAGAAATTCATATACTGTCATGTCATGTCCCAAGAAATTCATGCCGTGGCATGTCCCGAGAAATTCATGTCATGTCATGTCTTGTCCAGAGAACTTCATGTCATGTCATGTCCCGAGAAATCTATGTTATGTCATGTCCCCAGAAATTCGTTTCATATCCCGAGAATTCATGACATTTCATGTCCCGAAAAAAATCATCTCATGTCATTTCCTGAGAAATTCATGTCATGTCATGTCCCCAGAAATCTATGTAATGTCATGTCATGTCATGTCCCCTGAGATTCATTTCATATCCCTAGACTTCATGACGTCATGTCCCAAGAAATTCATGGCATGTCATGTTCCAACAAATCCATGTTATGTCATGTCCCCAGAAATTCATGTCATATGCCGAGAATTCATGACATGTCATGCCTCGAGAATTTCATGTCATGTCATGTCCCGAGAAATTCATGCCATGTCATGTCCCAAGAAATTTATGCCATGTCATGTCCCAAGAAATTTATGTCATGTCACGTCCCAAGAAATTCATGTCTTATCATGACATGTCCCGACAAATTCATGTCATGTCATGTCCACAGACATTTATGTCTTGTCATGTCATTTCATGCCATGAACCCTGAAATTCATGTCATATCCCGAGAATTCATGACCTGTCATGTCCCATGAAATTCATGTCATGTCATGTCACGAGAAATTCATGTCATCTCATGTGCCCATTGATTTATGTCATGTCATGTCCTGAGAAATTCATGTCATGTCATGTCCCTAGAGAATATTGTCATGTCATGTCATGTCATGTTCTGAAAGATTCATGTCATGTCATGTCCCGAGATATTCTAGTCATGTCATGTCATGTCATGTCCCAAGAACTCAGGTCATGCCTTGTCCCGAGAAATTCATGTCATGTCATGTCTTGTCCAGAGAAATTCATGTCATGTCATGTCCCGAGAAGTCTATGTTACGTCATGTCCTGAGAAATTCATGTCATGTCATGTCGTGCGAAGTTCATGTCATATCCAGAGAATTCATGACGTGTCATTCCAGAGAAACTCATGTCATGTCATGTCCCGAGAGATTCTTGTCATGTCATGTCATTTCATGTGCCAAGAAATTCATGTCATGTCATGTCCCCAGAAATTCATATACTGTCATGTCATGTCCCAAGAAATTCATGCTATGGCATGTCCCGAGAAATTCATGTCATGTCATGTCTTGTCCAGAGAAATTCATGTCATGTCATGTCCCGAGAAATCTATGTTATGTCATGTCCCCAGAAATTCGTTTCATATCCCGAGAATTCATGACACGTCATGTCCCAAAAAAAATTATCTCATGTCATTTCCTGAGAAATTCATGTCATGTCATGTCCTCAGAAATCTATGTAATGTCATGTCATGTCATGTCCCCTGAAATTCATGTCATATCCCTAGACTTCATGACGTCATGTCCCAAGAAATTCATGGCATGTCATGTTCCAACAAATCCATGTTATGTCATGTCCCCAGAAATTCATGTCATGTCCCGAGAAATTCATGCCATGTCATGCCTCGAGAAATTCATGTCATGTCATGTCCCGAGAAATTCATGTCATGTCATGTCCCGAGAAATTCATGTCATGTCATGTCCACAGACATTTATGTCTTGTCATGTCATTTCATGCCATGTACCCTGAAATTCATGTCATATCCCGTGCATTCATGACCTGTCATGTCCCATGAAATTCATGTCATGTCATGTCCTGATAAATTCATGTCCTGTCATGTCGTGAGAAATTCATGTCATATCCAGAGAATTCATGACGTGTCATTCCAGAGAAACTCATGACATGTCATGTCCCGAGGGATTCTTGTCACGTCATGTCATTTCATGTGCCAAGAAATTCATGTCATGTCATGTCCCAAGAAATTCATATACTGTCATGTCATGTCCCAAGAAATTCATGCCATGGCATGTCCCGAGAAATTCATGTCATGTCATGTCTTGTCCAGAGAAATTCATGTCATTTCATGTCCCTAGATAGTATTGTCATGTCATGTCATGTCATTTGCTGAGAGATTCATGTCATGTCACGAGAAATTCATGTCATCTCATGTGCCCATTGATTTATGTCATGTCATGTCCTGAGAAATTCATGTCATGTCATGTCCCTAGAGAGTATTGTCATGTCATGTCATGTCATGTTCTGAAAGATTCATGTCATGTCATGTCCCGAGATATTCTAGTCATGTCATGTCATGTCATGTCCCAAGAACTCAGGTCATGCCTTGTCCCGAGAAATTCATGCCATGTCATTTCTTGTCCAGAGAAATTCATGTCATGTCATGTCCCGAGAAATCTATGTTACGTCATGTCCTGAGAAATTCATGTCATGTCATGTCGTGCGAAATTCATGTCATATCCAGAGAATTCATGACGTGTCATTCCAGAGAAATTCATGTCATGTCAGGTCCCGAGAAATTCTTGTCATGTCATGTCATTTCATGTGCCAAGAAATTCATGTCATGTCATGTCCCCAGAAATTCATATACTGTCATGTCATGTCCCAAGAGATTCATGCCATGGCATGTCCCGAGAAATTCATGTCATGTCATGTCTTGTCCAGAGAAATTCATGTCAGGTCATGTCCCGAGAAATCTATGTTATGTCATGTCCCCAGAAATTCGTTTCATATCCCGAGAATTCATGACATGTCATGTCCCGAAAAAAATTATATCATGTCATTTCCTGAGAAATTCATGTCATGTCATGTCCCCAGAAATCTATGTAATGTCATGTCATGTCATGTCCCCTGAAATTCATGTCATATCCCTAGATTTCATGACGTCATGTCCCAAGAAATTCATGGCATGTCATGTTCCAACAAATCCATGTTATGTCATGTCCCCAGAAATTCATGTCATATGCCGAGAATTCATGACATGTCATGCCTCGAGAAATTCATGTCATTTCATGTCCCGAGAAATTCATGTCATGTCATGTCCCGAGAAATTCATGTCATGTCATGTCCACAGACATTTATGTCTTGTCATGTCATTTCATGCCATGTACCCTGAAATTCATGTCATATCCCGAGAATTCATGACCTGTCATGTCCCATGAAATTCATGTCATGTCATGTCCTGAAAAATTCATGTCATGTCATGTCGTGAGAAATTCATGTGATATCCAGAGAATTCATGACGTGTCATTCCAGAGAAACTCATGTCATGTCATGTCCCGAGACATTCTTGTCATGTTCTGTCATTTCATGTGCCAAGAAATTCATGTCATGTCATGTCCCCAGAAATTCATATACTGTCATGTCATGTCCCAAGAAATTCATGCCATGGCATGTCCCGAGGAGTTCATGTCATGTCATGTCTTGTCCAGAGAAATTCATGTCATGTCATGTCCCGAGAAATCTATGTTATGTCATGTCCCCAGAAATTCGTTTCATATCCCGAGAATTCATGACATTTCATGTCCCGAAAAAAATCATCTCATGTCATTTCCTGAGAAATTCATGTCATGTCATGTCCCCAGAAATCTATGTAATGTCATGTCATGTCATGTCCCCTGAGATTCATGTCATATCCCTAGACTTCATGACGTCATGTCCCAAGAAATCCATGTTATGTCATGTCCCCAGAAATTCATGTCATATGCCGAGAATTCATGACATGTCATGCCTCGAGAAATTCATGTCATGTCATGTCCCGAGAAATTCATGCCATGTCATGTCCCAAGAACTTTATGCCATGTCATGTCCCAAGAAATTTATGTCATGTCACGTCCCAAGAAATTCATGTCTTATCATGTCATGTCCCGACAAATTCATGTCATGTCATGTCCACAGACATTTATGTCTTGTCATGTCATTTCATGCCATGTACCCTGAAATTCATGTCATATCCCGAGAATTCATGACCTGTCATGTCCCATGAAATTCATGCCATGTCATGTCACGAGAAATTCATGTCATCTCATGTGCCCATTGATTTCTGTCATGTCATGTCCTGAGAAATTCATGTCATGTCATGTCCCTAGAGAATATTGTCATGTCATGTCATGTCATGTTCTGAAAGATTCATGTCATGTCATGTCCCGAGATATTCTAGTCATGTCATGTCATGTCATGTCCCAAGAACTCAGGTCATGCCTTGTCCCGAGAAATTCATGTCATGTCATGTCTTGTCCAGAGAAATTCATGTCATGTCATGTCCCGAGAAGTCTATGTTACGTCATGTCCTGAGAAATTCATGTCATGTCATGTCGTGCGAAATTCATGTCATATCCAGAGAATTCATGACGTGTCATTCCAGAGAAATTCATGTCATGTCAGGTCCCGAGAAATTCTTGTCATGTCATGTCATTTCATGTGCCAAGAAATTCATGTCATGTCATGTCCCCAGAAATTCATATACTGTCATGTCATGTCCCAAGACATTCAGGCCATGGCATGTCCCGAGAAATTCATGTCATGTCATGTCTTGTTCAGAGAAATTCATGTCATGTCATGTCCCGAGAAATCTATGTTATGTCATGTCCCCAGAAATTCGTTTCATATCCCGAGAATTCATGACATGTCATGTCCCGAAAAAAATTATCTCATGTCATTTCCTGAGAAATTCATGTCATGTCATGTCCTCAGAAATCTATGTAATGTCATGTCATGTCATGTCCCCTGAAATTCATGTCATATCCCTAGACTTCATGACGTCATGTCCCAAGAAATTCATGGCATGTAATGTTCCAACAAATCCATGTTATGTCATGTCCCCAGAAATTCATGTCATGTCCCGAGAAACTCATGCCATGTCATGCCTCGAGAAATTCATGTCATGTCATGTCCCGAGAAATTCATGTCATGTCATGTCCCGAGAAATTCATGTCATGTCATGTCCACAGACATTTATGTCTTGTCATGTCATTTCATGCCATGTACCCTGAAATTCATGTCATATCCCGAGAATTCATGACCTGTCATGTCCCATGAAATTCATGTCATGTCATGTCCTGAAAAATTCATGTCCTGTCATGTCGTGAGAAATTCATGTCATATCCAGAGAATTCATGACGTGTCATTCCAGAGAAACTCATGACATGTCATGTCCCGAGGGATTCTTGTCACGTCATGTCATTTCATGTGCCAAGAAATTCATGTCATGTCATGTCCCAAGAAATTCATATACTGTCATGTCATGTCCCAAGAAATTCATGCCATGGCATGTCCCGAGAAATTCATGTCATGTCATGTCTTGTCCAGAGAAATTCATGTCATTTCATGTCCCTAGATAGTATTGTCATGTCATGTCATGTCATTTGCCGAGAGATTCATGTCATGTCACGAGAAATTCATGTCATCTCATGTGCCCATTGATTTATGTCATGTCATGTCCTGAGAAATTCATGTCATGTCATGTCCCTAGAGAGTATTGTCATGTCATGTCATGTCATGTTCTGAAAGATTCATGTCATGTCATGTCCCGAGATATTCTAGTCATGTCATGTCATGTCATGTCCCAAGAACTCAGGTCATGCCTTGTCCCGAGAAATTCATGCCATGTCATTTCTTGTCCAGAGAAATTCATGTCATGTCATGTCCCGAGAAATCTATGTTACGTCATGTCCTGAGAAATTCATGTCATGTCATGTCGTGCGAAATTCATGTCATATCCAGAGAATTCATGACGTGTCATTCCAGAGAAATTCATGTCATGTCAGGTCCCGAGAAATTCTTGTCATGTCATGTCATTTCATGTGCCAAGAAATTCATGTCATGTCATGTCCCCAGAAATTCATATACTGTCATGTCATGTCCCAAGAAATTCATGCCATGGCATGTCCCGAGAAATTCATGTCATGTCATGTCTTGTCCAGAGAAATTCATGTCATGTCATGTCCCGAGAAATCTATGTTATGTCATGTCCCCAGAAATTCGTTTCATATCCCGAGAATTCATGACATGTCATGTCCCGAAAAAAATTATCTCATGTCATTTCCTGAGAAATTCATGTCATGTCATGTCCCCAGAAATCTATGTAATGTCATGTCATGTCATGTCCCCTGAAATTCATGTCATATCCCTAGATTTCATGACGTCATGTCCCAAGAAATTCATGGCATGTCATGTTCCAACAAATCCATGTTATGTCATGTCCCCAGAAATTCATGTCATATGCCGAGAATTCATGACATGTCATGCCTCGAGAAATTCATGTCATTTCATGTCCCGAGAAATTCATGTCATGTCATGTCCCGAGAAATTCATGTCATGTCATGTCCACAGACATTTATGTCTTGTCATGTCATTTCATGCCATGTACCCTGAAATTCATGTCATATCCCGAGAATTCATGACCTGTCATGTCCCATGAAATTCATGTCATGTCATGTCCTGAAAAATTCATGTCATGTCATGTCGTGAGAAATTCATGTGATATCCAGAGAATTCATGACGTGTCATTCCAGAGAAACTCATGTCATGTCATGTCCCGAGACATTCTTGTCATGTTCTGTCATTTCATGTGCCAAGAAATTCATGTCATGTCATGTCCCCAGAAATTCATATACTGTCATGTCATGTCCCAAGAAATTCATGCCGTGGCATGTCCCGAGAAATTCATGTCATGTCATGTCTTGTCCAGAGAAATTCATGTCATGTCATGTCCCGAGAAATCTATGTTATGTCATTTCCCCAGAAATTTGTGTAATATTCCGAGAATTCATGACATGTCATGTCCCGAGACATTCTTGTCATGTTCTGTCATTTCATGTGCCAAGAAATTCATGTCATGTCATGTCCCCAGAAATTCATATACTGTCATGTCATGTCCCAAGAAATTCATGCCGTGGCATGTCCCGAGAAATTCATGTCATGTCATGTCATTTGCCGAGAGATTCATGTCATGTCATGTCCCGAGATATTCATGTCATGTCATGTCCACAGACATTTATGTCTTGTCATGTCATTTCATGCCATGTACCCTGAAATTCATGTCATATCCCGAGAATTCATGACCTGTCATGTCCCATGAAATTCATGTCATGTCATGTCCTGAAAAATTCATGTCATGTCATGTCGTGAGAAATTCATGTCATATCCAGAGAATTCATGACGTTTCATTCCAGAGAAACTCATGTCATGTCATGTCCCGAGACATTCTTGTCATGTTCTGTCATTTCATGTGCCAAGAAATTCATGTCATGTCATGTCCCCAGAAATTCATATACTGTCATGTCATGTCCCAAGAAATTCATGCCGTGGCATGTCCCGAGAAATTCATGTCATGTCATGCCATGTCCTGAGAAATTCATGTCATGTCATGTCCCCAGAAATCTATGCAATGTCATGTCATGTCATGTCCCCTGAAATTCATGTCATATCCCGAGAATACATGAACTGTCATGTCCCGAGAAATTCATATCATGTCATATCCCGAGAAATTCATGTCATGTCATGTCCCCAGAAATTCATGTCATATCCCATGAAGTTATGACATGTCATGTCCCAAGATATTCATGTCATCTCTTGTCCTGTGAAATTCATCTCATGTCATGTAGCGAGAAATTCATGGCATATCCCGAGAATTCATGACCCATCATTGCTCAGAAATTCATGTCATGTCATGTCCCGAGATATTCTTGTCATGTCATGTCATGTGCCAAGAAATTCATGTCATGTCTTGTCCCGAGAAATTCATGTCATATCATGTCCCCATTTATTTATGTCATGTCATGTCATGTCCCGAGAAATTCATGTCATGTCATGTCCCGAGAAATTCATGTCATGTCCTGTCATGTCCCAAGAAATTCATGTCATGTCATTTCCACAGATATTCATGTCATGTCAATTCGTGCCCTGGGAAATTCAGATGGTGTCATCACATGTCCCGAGAAAATCATGTCATGTCATGTAGCGAGAGATTCATGTCATATCCCGTGAATTCATGACATGTCATGTTCTGGGAAATTCATGTTATGTCATTTCTCCAGAAATTCATGTCATAACCCCAAGAATCCATGAAATATCATGTCACGAGAAATTCATGTCATGTCATGTCCCAAGAAATTCATGTCATGTCATGTCCTGAGAAATTCATGTCATGTCACGTCACGAGAAATTCATTTCATATCCCGAGAATTCATGTCATGTCATTTCCGGAGATATTCATGTCATGTCATTTCATGTCCCAAGAAATTCATGTCATGTCATATCCCGAGAGATTCTTGTCATGTCATGTCATGTCATGTGCCAAGAAATTATTGTCATGTCATGTCCCGAGAAATTCATGTCATGTCATGTTACGAGGAACTCATGTCATATCCTAAGAATTCACGACATGTGATATCCTGATTAATTCATGTCATGTCATGTCCCAAGCAATTCTTGTCATGCCATGGCGCTGGAAATTCATTTCATGTCCCGAGAATCCATTTCATGTCATTTCCGGAAATATTCATGTCACGTCATTTCATGTCCCGACAAATTCATATCATGTCATGTCATGTCCCGAGAAAATCATGTCATGTCAAGTCCCGAGAAATTCATCTCATGTCATGTCACGAGAAACTCATGTCATATCCCATGAAATCATGACATGTCATGTCACGAGAAATTCATTTCATATCATGTCCTGAGAAATTCATGTCATGTCATGTCGTGAGAAATTCATTTCATATCCCGAGAAATCATGTCATGTCAGTTCCGGAGATATTCATGTCATTTCATTTCATGTCCCAAGAAATTCATGTCATGTCATATCCCGAGAGATTCTTGTCATGTCATGTCATGTCATGTGCCAAGAAATTATTGTCATGTCAAGTCCCGAGAAATTCATGTCATGTCATGTCCCGATTAATTTATGTCATGTCCCGAGAAATTTCTGTCATGTCATGTCACGAGGAACTCATGCCATATCCCAAGAATTCACGACATGTGATATCCCGAGAAATTCATGTCATGTCTTGTCCCAAGAAATTCTTGTCATGCCATGGCGCTGGAAATTCATTTCATATCCCGAGAATTCATTTCATGTCATTTCCGGAGATATTCATGTCACGTCATTTCATGTCCCGACAAATTCATATCATGTCATGTCATGTCCCGAGAAAATCATGTCATATCAAGTCCCGAGAAATTCTTGTCATGTCATGTCATGTCATGTCCTGTCCCGAAAAACTCATGCCATGTCTTGTCCCGAGAAATTCATGTTATTTCATGTCATGTCCCGTGAAATTCTTGTCATGTCATGTCGTCATGTCCCGAAAAACTCATGTCATGTCTTGTCCCGAGAAATTCATATTATTTCATGTCATGTCCCGAGAAATTCATGTCATGTCATGTCACGAGAAATTCATTTCATATCATGTCCTGAGAAATTCATGTCATGTCCTGTCGTGAGAAATTCATTTCATATCCCGAGAAATCATGTCATGTCAGTTCCGGAGATATTCATGTCATTTCATTTCATGTCCCAAGAAATTCATGTCATGTCATATCCCGAGAAACTCTTGTCATGTCATGTCATGTCATGTGCCAAGAAATTATTGTCATGTCATGTCCCGAGAAATTCATGTCATGTCATGTCCCGATTAATTTATGTCATGTCCCGAGAAATTTCTGTCATGTCATGTCACGAGGAACTCATGTCTCATATCCCAAGAATTCATGACATGTGATATCCCAAGAAATTCATGTCATGTCTTGTCCCAAGAAATTCTTGTCATGTCATGTCGCTAGAAATTCATTTCATTTCCCGAGAATTCATTTCATGTCATTTCTGGAGATATTCATGTCACGTCATTTCATGTCCCGACAAATTCATATCATGTCATGTCATGTCCCAAATAACTCATGTCATGACTTGTCCCGAGAAATTCATGTTATGTCATGTCATGTCCCGAGAAATTCTTGCCATGTCATGTCGCCACATATTCATGTCATATCCCGAGAATTCATGACATGTCATGTCCTGAGAAATTCATGTCATGTCACGTCACGAGAAATTCATGTCATGTCATGTCCCCAGAAATTTATGTCATGTCATGTCCTGAGAAATTCATGTCATGACATGTCATGTGCTTGGAATGTCATATTATGTCATGTGCTGTTATTATCTTGTCATGCCATGTGCTAGGAATGTCATGACATATCATATCATGTCAAGTCATGTAATGTGCTACCAATGTCATGTCATTTCATGTTTCTGGAATGTCATGTCATGACATGTGATGGGAATGCCATTTCATGTGAGATTTCATGCTTGGAATGTCATGCCATGCCATATCATGTCATGTGATCTCATGCCATGACATTTGCTGGGGATGTCTTGTTATGCCATGTCATGTGCTCCGAATATCATGACATGTCTTGTCATTTGCTTGGAATGTCATGTCATCTGATTGGAATGTCATGTCATGCCATGTTATGTCATGTCATGTCATGTCATGCCATGTGCTGGGAATGTCATGTCATGTCATGTGCTGGGAATATCATGCCATATCATTTCACGTGCTGTGAATATCAAGGCATTTCATGTCATGACACGTCATGTGGCGGGATTGTCATGTCATGTCATGTGGCGGCATGTCTTGTCATGACATGACATGTGATGGCATGTTCTGGGAATGTATTGTAATATCATGTCATGATATGTGCTGGTAATATCTCATGTCAGGCCATGTCATGTGCTGGGAATGTCTTACCATGTCATGACGTGCTCAGAATGCTATGCCATGTCATATCATGTCAAGTCATGTCATGTTCTTGGAATGTCATGTCATGTCATGTCATGGGAATGCCATTGCATGTGATATCATATCATGCCATGTAATTGGAATGTCATGCCATGTTATGTCCTGGGAATGTCATGTCATGTCATGTGATGGGAATGTAAAGTCATGTCATGTCATGTCTTGTCATGTTTTGTCATGTCTGTCACGTCATGTACTGGGAATGTCATGGCATCTCATGTCATGCCATGTGCTGGGAATATCACGTCGTGACATGTCATGTGCTGTGAATTCCAAGTCAGATAATGTCATATCACGTCATGTGGTAGGAATGTAATTTCATGTCATATCATGTCATGTCATGTGCTGGAAATGTAATTTCATGTCATGTCCTGTAATGTGCTGGGAATATCATGTTAGGACACATAATGTCTTGTCATGTCATGTCGTTGTATTCATGTCTTGTTATTGTCATGATGTGTCATGTTATGTGCTGGGAATGTCATGTCATGCCATTTGTGAGGAAGGTCATGGTATGTCATTTCCTTTTATCTCATGTGCTCGGAATGCCATGTCATGTCTTTCCTGATCATATCCTGTCTTGTTCTCGGAATGTCATGTCACGTCATGCCATGTACTGGGAATATCATGCATTGTCAAGTGCTGGGAACGTCATGTCATGTCATGTAATGGGAATGCCATGTCTTGTCATGTCCTGGGAATGTCATATGACATGACGTGCTGGGAATGGCAAGTCATGTCATGTCATGTCATGTGCAGGGAGTTTCTGTCTCCACCACCAAATTGGGCAGGAAATTCGAGCCACCCACTACCATTTGCATAAAAAAGTTCTTCCTCGTGTCCCCCCTGCTCCTTCTGCCAATTTTCTTGTCTCTATGTCCTCAGGTTCTAAAGTTCTCCACCAAGGGAAACAATTTTATCCAGTCCACTCTATCTATTCCCCTCATAATTTTGTACATCTCAATCAAGTCACCTCTCAGCCTTCTTTGTTCTAAGGAAAATAACACCAACCTACCCAATCTCTCTTCATAGGTATGCTTTTCTAACCCTGGCAACGTTCTTGTAAACCTCCTCTGCACTCTCTCCAGAGCTATTATGTCCTTCCTGTAATGTGTTGACCAGAACTGCACACAATACTCCAGTTGTGGCCTCACTAGTGTTTTACACAATTCCAACATTATATCTTTACTTTTATATTCTATATCTCTGTTAATGAAGGAGAGCATTCCATGCGCCTTCTTTAGAACCTTGTCTACTTGAACTGCTGCCTTCAGGGACCTGTGTACCTGTACGCCAAGATCTCTCACTTCATTTACTCCTCTTAGTATATTCCCATTAATTGTGTAATCCCTGTAACTGTTTGACCTCCCTAAATGTATGACCTCCCACTTCTGTATGTTAATATCCATCTGCCATTTTACCTCCCACTCCACCAATCCATCTATATCATTTTGGAGATTATGGCTATCCTCTAAAATATCCACCTCTCAGCTAATCTTTGTGTAATCTGCAAATTTCCCAATCATGCCCCCCATGTTCACATCCAATTCGTTAATATAAAACACAAACAGCAAGTGCCCCAACATTGAGCCCTGTGGAACACCACTTGAGGCAACTTTCCATTTGCAAGGGCATCCATTGACCATTAGCCTTTGTTTCCTGTTACAAAGCCAACCTTTTATCCAGTTTGCCATATTACCCTGAATTCCATGGGCTTTTACTTTGCTGACCAATCTGCTATGTGGGACCTTGTCAAGCGCCTTGTTAAAATTCTTGTACACAATCCTTCTTGTCACTTCCTCAAAGAATTTGATCAAATTTGTGAGGCAAGACCTTGCTTTAACGAATCCATGCTGACCATCCCTGACTAGTCCATGCCTTTCCACATGACAGTTAATCCTATCTCTCAGGTTTGATTCTAATAATTTGCTCACCAATGATGTAACTCTAACTGGCCTATAATCGTTTGGCATTACCTTTGATCCCTTTTTAAACAATGGAACTATGTTTACATTTCTCCTGTCCTCTGGTACCTCCCCTGTATCTAGTAAAGATTGGAAAATCATGCTCAGAGCATCTGCTATCTCCTTCCTGACTTCTTCAGCAGCCTCAGAAACAATCCATCTGGCCCTGGTGACTTATCAACTTTCAAGAATTTCAACCCTTCGAGTACTTCCTCTCTCTTTATGACTATCCCATCCAATATCTCGCAGTGTTCTTCCTGGACCACTATATCTACATCATCCCTTTCCTTTGTAAACACAGAGACAAAATATTCATTCAAAATCCTTCCCACAACTTCTGCAGCTACAGACAAGTTTCCATCTTCATCTCTGATATGTCCCACTTTTTCCTTAGAAAATCTTTTAGCATTAATGCATTGGTAAAACATCTTTGGGTTATCTTTAACTTTACTTGCTAATCTTTTTTCATGCCCTCTCTTTGATTTCCTTATTTCATTTTTAACTTCATCCCTGCACTTTCTATATTCATATAGGCCATCTGCAGTGCTTAGTTCTTTGTGCCTATCCTACACCTTATTTTTTTTTTGTTTGATCTTCCCCTATATTCCTTTAGACAATTAGATCATACTTTCCCCCATGCACACACCTCCGGTGCAGGAGTAGTCCTCCCATTCTGGGTGTAGTCAGATCCTCTCCCCTTGACTCTCCTCAAACTTACACTCCCAGACTCTTCAGGCCTGGCTATGCCTTGCTAGGCCTCACCCTGCAGCACCAGGGTGCTGCAATCTGTAGGCCCCCAGAAATTCTTCTCCCCCTCCATCTGGACAGCAGGCTTTGTCCAGGAATGTTGGGCTGTAAAGAACTTGACGACAGCAACAGTAAGAGTAGCAGCTCAGCTCCAGAAAGCAGGAGCACTAACAACAGCAACTCGCAGCTCCAGCAGCAGCCACAGGAACAGAAGGGCTGTAACAGCTCAGCTATGTTCGTGAGATAGGGAAGGTTGTGGGGCTGGAGGAGGGGACAGAGATAGGGAGGTTTGAAGGGGCTGGAGGAGGGGACAGAGATAGGGAGGTTTGAAGGGGCTGGAGGAGGGGACAGAGATAGGGAAGGTTGTGGGGCTGGAGGAGGGGACAGAGATAGGGAGGTTTGAAGGGGCTGGAGGAGGGGACAGAGATAGGGAAGTTTGAAGGGGCTGGAGGAGGGGACAGAGATAAGGAGGTTTGAAGGGGCTGGAGGAGGGGACAGAGATAGGGAGGTTTGAAGGGGCTGGAGGAGGGGACAGAGATAGGGAGGTTTGTGGGTCTGGAGGAGGGGACAGAGATAGGGAGGTTTGAAGGGGCTGGAGGAGGGGACAGAGATAGGGAAGGTTGTGGGTCTGGAGGAGGGGACAGAGATAGGGAGGTTTGAAGGGGCTGGAGGAGGGGACAGAGATAGGGAGGTTTGAAGGAGCTGGAGGAGGGGACAGAGATAGGGAGGTTTGAAGGAGCTGGAGGAGGGGACAGAGATAGGGAGGTTTGAAGGGGCTGGAGGAGGGGACAGAGATAGGGAGGTTTGAAGGGGCTGGAGGAGGGGACAGAGATAGGGAGGTTTGAAGGGGCTGGAGGAGGGGACAGAGATAGGGAGGTTTGTGGGTCTGGAGGAGGGGACAGAGATAGGGAGGTTTGAAGGGGCTGGAGGAGGGGACAGAGATAGGGAAGGTTGTGGGTCTGGAGGAGGGGACAGAGATAGGGAGGTTTGAAGGGGCTGGAGGAGGGGACAGAGATAGGGAGGTTTGAAGGGGCTGGAGGAGGGGACAGAGATAGGGAGGTTTGAAGGGGCTGGAGGAGGGGACAGAGATAGGGAGGTTTGTGGGTCTGGAGGAGGGGACAGAGATAGGGAGGTTTGAAGGGGCTGGAGGAGGGGACAGAGATAGGGAAGGTTGTGGGTCTGGAGGAGGGGACAGAGATAGGGAGGTTTGAAGGGGCTGGAGGAGGGGACAGAGATAGGGAGGTTTGAAGGAGCTGGAGGAGGGGACAGAGATAGGGAGGTTTGAAGGAGCTGGAGGAGGGGACAGAGATAGGGAGGTTTGAAGGGGCTGGAGGAGGGGACAGAGATAGGGAGGTTTGAAGGGGCTGGAGGAGGGGACAGAGATAGGGAGGTTTGAAGGGGCTGGAGGAGGGGACAGAGATAGGGAGGTTTGTGGGTCTGGAGGAGGGGACAGAGATAGGGAGGTTTGAAGGGGCTGGAGGAGGGGACAGAGATAGGGAAGGTTGTGGGTCTGGAGGAGGGGACAGAGATAGGGAGGTTTGAAGGGGCTGGAGGAGGGGACAGAGATAGGGAGGTTTGAAGGAGCTGGAGGAGGGGACAGAGATAGGGAGGTTTGAAGGAGCTGGAGGAGGGGACAGAGATAGGGAGGTTTGAAGGGGCTGGAGGAGGGGACAGAGATAGGGAGGTTTGAAGGGGCTGGAGGAGGGGACAGAGATAGGGAGGTTTGAAGGGGCTGGAGGAGGGGACAGAGATAGGGAGGTTTGAAGGGGCTGTAGGAGGGGACAGAGATAGGGAGGTTTGAAGGGGCTGGAGGAGGGGACAGAGATAGGGAGGTTTGAAGGGGCTGGAGGAGGGGACAGAGATAGGGAAGTTTGAAGGGGCTGGAGGAGGGGACAGAGATAGGGAAGGTTGTGGGGGTGGAGGAGGGGACAGAGATAGGGAGGTTTGAAGGGGCTGGAGGAGGGGACAGAGATAGGGAGGTTTGAAGGGGCTGGAGGAGGGGACAGAGATAGGGAGGTTTGAAGGGGCTGGAGGAGGGGACAGAGATAGGGAGGTTTGAAGGGGCTGGAGGAGGGGACAGAGATAGGGAGGTTTGAAGGGGCTGGAGGAGGGGACAGAGATAGGGAGGTTTGAAGGGGCTGGAGGAGGGGACAGAGATAGGGAGGTTTGAAGGGGCTGGAGGAGGGGACAGAGATAGGGAGGTTTGAAGGGGCTGGAGGAGGGGACAGAGATAGGGAGGTTTGAAGGGGCTGGAGGAGGGGACAGAGATAGGGAGGTTTGAAGGGGCTGGAGGAGGGGACAGAGATAGGGAGGTTTGAAGGGGCTGGAGGAGGGGACAGAGATAGGGAGGTTTGAAGGGGCTGGAGGAGGGGACAGAGATAGGGAGGTTTGAAGGGGCTGGAGGAGGGGACAGAGATAGGGAGGTTTGAAGGGGCTGGAGGAGGGGACAGAGATAGGGAAGGTTGTGGGTCTGGAGGAGGGGACAGAGATAGGGAGGTTTGAAGGAGCTGGAGGAGGGGACAGAGATAGGGAGGTTTGAAGGAGCTGGAGGAGGGGACAGAGATAGGGAGGTTTGAAGGAGCTGGAGGAGGGGACAGAGATAGGGAGGTTTGAAGGGGCTGGAGGAGGGGACAGAGATAGGGAGGTTTGAAGGGGCTGGAGGAGGGGACAGAGATAGGGAGGTTTGAAGGGGCTGGAGGAGGGGACAGAGATAGGGAGGTTTGAAGGGGCTGGAGGAGGGGACAGAGATAGGGAGGTTTGAAGGGGCTGGAGGAGGGGACAGAGATAGGGAGGTTTGAAGGGGCTCGAGGAGGGGACAGAGATAGGGAGGTTTGAAGGGGCTGGAGGAGGGGACAGAGATAGGGAGGTTTGAAGGGGCTGGAGGAGGGGACAGAGATAGGGAGGTTTGAAGGGGCTGGAGGAGGGGACAGAGATAGGGAATTTTGAAGGGGCTGGAGGAGGGGACAGAGATAGGGAAGGTTGTGGGGCTGGAGGAGGGGACAGAGATAGGGAGGTTTGAAGGGGCTGGAGGAGGGTACAGAGATAGGGAGGTTTGAAGGGGCTGGAGGAGGGGACAGAGATAGGGAGGTTTGAAGGGGCTGGAGGAGGGGACAGAGATAGGGAGGTTTGAAGGGGCTGGAGGAGGGGACAGAGATAGGGAGGTTTGAAGGGGCTGGAGGAGGGGACAGAGATAGGGAGGTTTGAAGGGGCTGGAGGAGGTGACAGAGATAGGGAGGTTTGAAGGGGCTGGAGGAGGGGACAGAGATAGGGAGGTTTGAAGGGGCTGGAGGAGGGGACAGAGATAGGGAGGTTTGAAGGGGCTGGAGGAGGGGACAGAGATAGGGAGGTTTGAAGGGGCTGGAGGAGGGGACAGAGATAGGGAGGTTTGAAGGGGCTGGAGGAGGGGACAGAGATAGGGAGGTTTGAAGGGGCTGGAGGAGGGGACAGAGATAGGGAAGGTTGTGGGTCTGGAGGAGGGGACAGAGATAGGGAGGTTTGAAGGGGCTGGAGGAGGGGACAGAGATAGGGAGGTTTGCAGGGGCTGGAGGAGGGGACAGAGATAGGGAGGTTTGAAGGGACTGGAGGAGGGGACAGAGATAGGGAGGTTTGAAGGGGCTGGAGGAGGGGACAGAGATAGGGAGGTTTGAAGGGGCTGGAGGAGGGGACAGAGATAGGGAGGTTTGAAGGGGCTGGAGGAGGGGACAGAGATAGGGAGGTTTGAAGGGGCTGGAGGAGGGGACAGAGATAGGGAGGTTTGAAGGGGCTGGAGGAGGGGACAGAGATAGGGAGGTTTGAAGGGGCTGGAGGAGGGGACAGAGATAGGGAGGTTTGAAGGGGCTGGAGGAGGGGACAGAGATAGGGAGGTTTGAAGGGGCTGGAGGAGGGGACAGAGATAGGGAGGTTTGAAGGAGCTGGAGGAGGGGACAGAGAAAGGGAGGTTTGAAGGGGCTGGAGGAGGGGACAGAGATAGGGAGGTTTGAAGGGGCTGGAGGAGGGGACAGAGATAGGGAGGTTTGAAGGGGCTGGAGGAGGGGACAGAGATAGGGAGGTTTGAAGGGGCTGGAGGAGGGGACAGAGATAGGGAAGTTTGAAGGGGCTGGAGGAGGGGACAGAGATAGGGAAGGTTGTGGGTCTGGAGGAGGGGACAGAGATAGGGAAGGTTGTGGGGCTGGAGGAGGGGACAGAGATAGGGAGGTTTGAAGGGGCTGGAGGAGGGGACAGAGATAGGGAGGTTTGAAGGGGCTGGAGGAGGGGACAGAGATAGGGAGGTTTGAAGGGGCTGGAGGAGGGGACAGAGATAGGGAGGTTTGAAGGGGCTGGAGGAGGGGACAGAGATAGGGAGGTTTGAAGGGGCTGGAGGAGGGGACAGAGATAGGGAGGTTTGAACGGGCTGGAGGAGGGGACAGAGATAGGGAGGTTTGAAGGGGCTGGAGGAGGGGACAGAGATAGGGAGGTTTGAAGGGGCTGGAGGAGGGGACAGAGATAGGGAAGGTTGTGGGTCTGGAGGAGGGGACAGAGATAGGGAGGTTTGAAGGGGCTGGAGGAGGGGACAGAGATAGGGAGGTTTGAAGGGGCTGGAGGAGGTTATGGAGGTATGGAGGGTTGAAGAACCATCTCCTCCTACCTCTCTGTTGGTGTCCTCTCTGAGTGCCAGCTCTTGATTTTTTACAACGTACTGAAGGTGTGAAGTATTCCCTGGCCCTGAGGTACTTTGGGCAGTCACTCAGCGGTGTGTTGGATGTGAGTGGGGACCTGCTGACTGACCTGTGGTTGGAGTTCTCGGGTCAGTGACAGTTTTTCAGTATGGGCCTGGGTTCTCTCTCATGGGCTGGTGTCTCTCCCCTTGACTACATGTAACTCAGTGCCGATATATAAATTAAATATACATATATAATATGTACACACACTGCTATTCACAAGCAACACATCAACTGGTCAGTCATCAAACAAAACCTGGTTTCTTTTTAATTTTATGAGCT
This sequence comes from Carcharodon carcharias, assembly GCF_017639515.1. Taxonomy (NCBI): domain Eukaryota; kingdom Metazoa; phylum Chordata; class Chondrichthyes; order Lamniformes; family Lamnidae; genus Carcharodon; species Carcharodon carcharias. The sequence continues at coordinate 1,344,059 of NC_054500.1, forward strand.
AGTCCATGTATTGAATAACCTTAGCTCATAGTTTTCTGTCCTTTAACTCAGTACTTGCTCTAGTTTCAGTTACAGCCAGGTTACAGTAAATATTGGAATGCAAATCACAACAAGTCTTGGAAGCAAACAGAGAAGCAACATTACACCCCCTGTCTAATACCTTTTGTTCTGCACTCAATCTGTCTGTTTAACACACATTGTTGCCTTTGATAACCTTGTTTGTAGCCTTGGGCAAGCCAGCAGTGCTCACTCAGCTTACTGTTCACCGGTTATGGTGATTCAGGCCGTCACTTACAGGTGATTGGCAGTCAGCAGCTCACAGGCAGGAAATGTTGGTGAAGTGCCAACTGACATGTAGTTTTTGTTTCAACAGTCTTTTTCAAGTTAAATTCAAAAGTTATACCATGTTTCAGTTTGACGCTGCTCAACCACACCAGAATTCAACCTGCATCCAAAATACCAGCTCTGCAAACTCGGCCAAACACAGCACATCAAAGCACAGATATAAAAATAATTGTGTGCATTTAGATGGCGCCTATCGTCCCAAAGTGACATGACTATGGGATCTTTCATGTCCTCCCGCATAGAGATGCGTGCAGCCATTGAGAATAAGCAAATTATACATTCAAAGCAGAGAACACAAGTCTCTGGGTGTCAATTCCAGATCCTCTCATTGAGCTCTCTGTTCTCCCTCGTGCATTGCATTCACTAATTCACATTCATTCACTATGTAAATCTATTCTGACCCTGTGTGCAACATCTCCCTCCATCTTGTTCTCGGCAGCTCTGTACCTGTCCTAAAAGTGTCCTCCACGATTGCAGTCAACTCACAGCGAATCCTCTTTGAGGCTTTGAGGCAGAGATAGGGTTTGGAGGAGGTTACAGAGATAGGGAGGGTTGAAAGGAGCTGGAGGAAGTTACAGAGATAAAGATGGTGGTAGGGCTGGAGGAAGTTACAGATGTAGGGATGGTGGAAGGGCCTGGAGGAGATCATAGAGATTAGGAGGGTTGGTTAGGGGCTGGAGGAGGTTACAGAGATAGGGATGGTGGTAGAGGAGATCACAGAGATTGGGAGTGTGCAAGGGCGCGGTGCTATTTGCTACATGTTCACTTGACAGGCTAAAGTGGGTGGAATGGGATAAATGGGGGAGCTAACTAAAGAGTGAGGACCATTAATAGGGGATTGAAAAAGACATGGGCAGGCTGCTGAAATTTGTGGGAAATGGCTGATGGAAGTTCGAGTAAATTATCGATGTTTTGAATGGAGGGCAGGAATAGAGAGACCTTGGGGTGTTTGTGCACAAGCAAAGGTTCAGGACAAATTAATGAAGCAGTTAATGGTGACTATTGGATCTGGTGCTCCCCTTACTGACATGTGGTTTGTGGGAGTTATTGAAGTCAGAGGGACAACAATTTGGCAGATAGAGTATTATGTGGGAAAATGTGAACTTGTCCACGTTGGCAGGAACAATAGAAAAGCAGAATATTATTTAAATGGAGAGAGATTGCTGAACTCAGGTACAGAGGGATCTGGGTGCCCTGGTACACGAATCAGGAAAAGTGAGTATGCAAATGCAGCAAGTGATAAAGAAGGCAAATGGAATGCTATTTATTGCAAGGGGAATGGAATATAAAAGTAGGAACGCTTACAGTTATACAGGGCATTGATGAGACCACATCTGGAGCACTGTGTTTTGGTCTCCTTGTTTAAGAAATGATATAACTGTGTTAGAAGCAGTTCAGAGAAGACTCACTCGACTGATGCCTGGGATGGGATGTTATCCTATGAGGAAGGGTGGGACAGGCTGGACCTGTATCCATTGGAGTTTAGAAGATTGAGGGCTGATCTTATTGAGACACATAAGACCCTGAGAGGACTTGACAGGGTAGGTGCTGAGGGGATCTTTCCCCTTGTGGGGAAGACTGGAAGCAGGGTACACAGTTTAAAAATAAGGGGTGTCCCATAGAATGCGAAGAGGAGGACAATTATTTTCTCTTTGAAATCTACGGAACTCTTTGATCCAGCCTCCACAACTCTCCGGGAAATGAATATTTTTAAGACCGTGATTAATAGATTCTTGACTAACAAGGGAGTCAAAGGTAATTGGGGGCGTAAGCGGGAATTTGGAGTTGAGGTGACAATCAGGTCAACCATGATCTTATTGAATGGCAGAATAAGCTCGAGGGGCTGAATGGCTTTGTCTGTGATTGACTGTTGCTTAACGCTGATCCTGAACTGTTTTATAGATTGGCTCACACTCTGGTTCTGCAATTGGCATCCTTGATGTGACTGGAGATGATCAGATGGTTTCTTTCTGATTGGAGGTGCTGTCTATCAAGATCAGTGATTCGGGAGGATTGATCATCTGCATAATGAGTCCCAACGTAAGGATCAAAGGATTACTCCTTCCCATTCATTCCCATAAAATCCCAATGGAGGAAGCCCCTTCCATTCACTCCCACAAATTCCCAATGGACCTAAACCCCGTCCCATTCACTCCCCAAAATTCCAATGGATCAACCCCGTCCCATTTACTCCCACTGTACAAATTCCCAATGGACCCAAACCCATTCCCGCAGATTCCCTATGTGCACATTCCCAATGGACCTAAACACCTTCCCATTCACTCCCACTGTATACAACCCCAGTGGACTCAAATCCCTTCCCATTCACCCCCAATGTATACAATCCCAATGGATCCAAATACCTTTCTGTTCACTCGCACTGTACACAATCCCAATGGAAACAGACCCCTTCGCAATGACCAATTGCACACAATCCCAATGGACCGAAACCCCTTCATGCAGTCTCTCACTGTGCACAATCCAGATGGATCCAATCCCCTTACCATTCACTCACCATGCACAATCCCAATGGACCCACTCCCCTTACCATTCACTCCCACTGTACAAAATCCCAATGGACCTGCACCACTTCCCATTCACGCCCACTGTACACAATGCCAATGAAGGCAAACCCTTTCCAAATCACTCCATCTCCAAATCCACACACACACCTTCCAATTCACCCCCAGTAAATCCCAATGGAACCAAACCTTTTCCTGTTGACTCCCACTGTGCAGAACCCCAATGGACCCAAATCCCCTCACATTCACTATCATTGAGCAAAATACTGATGGACCCAAATCCCCTCACATTCATTTCCGCTGTACACAATCCCAATGGACCCAACCCCTGCCCGCCCACTCCCACTGTACACAATCCTAATGGACCCAGCCCACTTTCCATTCACTTCCACTGTACACACTCTCAATGGACGCAAATCCTTTTCTATTCACTCCCAAAGCACACAATCCCAATATACCCAAATCCCTCTCCATTGACTCCAGCAGGGGACAATCAGAATGGAAGCAAACCTCTTCCCATTCAATCCGACTGTACACAATCCCAAATGACCCAGTCCCTTCCTGTTCACTCCCACCGTAAATACTCCCAATGGACCCACATATCTTCACATTCACTCCCACTGTACCCAAACCCCTGCCTATTCAATCCCACTCTACACAATCCCAATTGACCCAGTCCATTTCCGCTCACTCCCACTGTACATACTCCCAATGGACCCACATCTCTTCGCATTTACTCCCATTGTACCCAAACTCCTTCCCGCTCACTCCCACTCTACACAATCCCACTATTCGTAGTGATGAATAGATATTTTGTACATATGCATACTTTGTTTCTCTGCCCCACCTAGACATACCCATTCTGAGTCACAAGTGACATCATTTTCCTTCCAACCAACATGTGCTGCCTCACATTTGTGTGCTAAAATTTATTTTCCAATTATTTGCCCTTTCAGCAAGTTTCTTAATGTCCTCCAGCAATTTTTTTGCTGTACTCGTCAGTATTGATTACCCGGTTCAACCAGGTGTCATCTGCAAACTTAGAAATTGTGTTTTTGATTCCACAGTCTCCAAGTAAATTGTGTGAACAGCAATGATCCCAGCACTGATCCTTGTGCAACACCAACTACCACTATCTAGCCAAAGGGGTATGGCTGCCTCCTGGGTCAAAACATTCAGGTAACTCTACCTCAGTGTTGCTTTGCCCTGTCTGTGCATTTGACTCCAGCTCAAATTCAACTTCTAGCCAACGTTCTCTGAGTTGCTGCCATTTGCTGCAGATATGGTTTTCTGGGATCATGCTGTTTTCTTCAAATAATCTACTTTTATATATTTAGTTAAATTAATTTTTTATGCAATTAATTCACTTGGTTTCTGTTTTTTAACTAATTTAACTAGCCAATATTATTTAATCAAGTACAAGCTATCTAGGTTCCTAGTCTTGAATGCTCACTGTCTCAAGCTTTCATAAACCACTGCAAGTATTAAAAGCATCTCCTCCTGTTGGCTGTAATTACTTACATACATACACACCTAGGTCTTTGTGCTCCACCCGACTCTTTGGAGTAATATCCTTTATTTTATACTGTCTCTCCATGTTCTTTGTACTGAATTGTATCACCTCACACTTCCCCTCATTGAAAATCATCTGCCACCTCTCTGCACACTACACAAATGTGTCAATGCCCTTTTGAAGTTCTATACCATCCTTCTCACAGTTTACAATTCTCCCAAGTTTTGTGTTGTCCGCAAACTTCGAAATTGTCCCCACAAACCTAGATCTAGATCATTTATTTATATCAGGAAAAGGAAGGGTCCCAATACCCCAGTCCTCTGGCACCTCCCCCAAATCTAGGGAACATTGAAAGATTATTGTCAGTGCCTCTGCAATTTCCACTCTCACTTCCTTCAACATTCTTGGATGCATCTCATCCGGTCCCGGTGCCTAATCAACTTTAAATTCCGACAGCTTATCCAATACCTCCCCCTTATCAATGTTAAACCCTTCTAGTGATTGTGTTTCCTTCTCTATCACCATGGCCTGGGCAGCATCTGCCTCGCAGGTAAATACAGGTGCAAAGTATTAATTAAAATCTTCAGCCATGCCTCTTGCCTTTATGTGCAAATCCCCTTTTTCGTCCCTAATAGGCCCTACTCCTCCTTTTACTCCCTTTTCCTCTTGCATGCTAATAAAATTCCCTGGAATTTCCTTAGATGTTAGCTGGCAGTCTTTTTTCATAATCCTTTCCATAATCCTGTGTCGCTTGTATGGGAACTTCCAGGTGGTGGTTTTCCTGTGTGTCTGCTGCCCTTGCCCTTTTATGTGGCAGAGGTCGTGGGTTTGGAAGGTGCTGCCTAAGGAACTTTGCTGACTTTCTGCAGTGCATCTTGTAGATGGTACACACTGCTGCTATTGTGGTGGAGGGGCTGAATGTTTGTGGATGAGGTGCCAATCAAGTGGGCTGCTTTGTCTTGGACGGTGTCAAGCTTCTTGAGTGCTGTGGGAGCTGCACTCATTCAGGTAAGTGGGAGCATTCCTGACTTGTATCTTGTACATGGTGGACAGGCTTTGGGATCAGACTCATCACCTAGCCTCTGGCCTTCTCTTGTAGCCACACTATTTATATGGCTGGCGTAGTTCAGTTTCTGGTGAATGCTAACCCTCAGGGGAATTTAGTGACGGTAACGCCATTGAATGTCAAGGGAAGATGGTTAGATTCTTTCTTGTGGAGATGGTCAGTGGCAGCTTATTTGTCCATGTGGCAGCCCGAGCCTCAATATTTTCCAGGTCTTGCTGTATTTGGACGTGGACTGCTTCAGTATCTGAGGAATCACAAATGGTGTTGAACATTGTGTGATCATCAGCAAACATCCCCACTTCTGACCTGGAACAGCTTGGCTAGGGGCGCAGCAAGTTCTGGAGCACAAATCTTCAGTACTATTGCCAGAACATTGTCAGGGCCCATAGCCTTTGCATTATCCAGTGCTTTCAGCCCTTTCTTGATATCACGTGGAGTGACTTGAATATGGCTCATGTCTGGCATCTGTGATGGTGGGGTCCTTTGGAGGAGGCCAAGATGGATCATCCACTTGGCACTTCTGGCTGAAGATTGTAGAAAATGCCTCAGCCTTATCTTTTTCACTGTCGTGCTGGGCTCCCCCATCATTGAGGATGGGGATTTTTGTGGAGCCTCCTCTTCCAGTGAGTTGTTTGCTTGTCTACTGCCATTCATGATGAGGTGTGGCAGGATTGCAGCGCTTACATCTGCTCTGTAGACTGTGGGATTGTTTAGTTCTCTCCATCACTCGCTGCTTATGTTCTTTGGCACGCAAATTTTGTTTCATCATCACAGGATCTGGGTTTCGCTAGCTGGGCAGCATTTATTGCCCATCCCTCGCTGGCCTGGGCAGGTGTTGGTGAGATGCCTTCTTGAACCACTGCAGTCCATGTGCAGTGTCCATGTAGGTATGCCCAAAGTGCTGTTAGGGAGGGAGTTCCAGGATTTTGACCCAGTGACAGTGAAGGAACGGCGATATATTTCCAAGTCAGGATGGTGATTGACTTGGAGGGGAACTTCCAGGTGTCGGCACTCCCATGTGCCTGCTGCTCCTGTCCTTCCAGATGGTAGTGGCCGTAGGTCTGGACAGCGCTGCTTATGGAGTCTTGGTTCTTAGGCAGCACCTGTGCTGTAGCTTCATCAGTCTGACACCTCATTTTTTGGTATACTTAGTGCTGCTCCTAGCATGGCCTCTTGCACTCTTCATTCAACCACTGTTGATCTCTGGCTTGATGGTAATTGTAGAGTCGGCGATCTGCTAGACCATGAGGTTACAGATTGTGGTTGAGTACAATTCTGCTGCTGCTGGTAGCCCACAGCACCTCATAGATGCCCAGTCTAGAGTTGCTAGGTGTGTTCGAAATCTATCCCATTTAGCATGGTGGTAGTGCCACACAACATGATGGAGAGTATCCTCAACGTGAAAGCAATTACAAAATATTGTAAGTGCCTCCACTATGTCCACCATTCCTGCTCTCAGCAATCCTCATATATCCCTTCCAAACCGGGTGAATGTTCTACATTACTGTGATATTAAAATTGTAAGATTCAAAGGAGTTAACAGAAGCTGTTTGTTCAGTGACTCGAATTAATGTCAGTCTCCATGGATCAGAATTGAGTCACTGGAGGGTTTCACTTCTCTATTAAAAATTCAGTGAGTTATCGCATAACGGCAGCAGCAGCATCAGTTCTGATATTAACAGGGATCAACAGTTCCGGAGAAGGGGAAGAGGACAGATCAAAATCTGAGATAAAAATGGATTGGATTGTTACAACAATGGATCAGAATCTGAGAACAACAGATTGGAATGTTACAACAATGGATCAGGATCTGAGAAGAACACATTGGAATGTTACAACAATGGATCAGGATCTGAGAACGACAGATTGGAATGTTACAACTATGGATCAGGATCTGAGAACAACAGATTGGAATGTTACAACAATGAATCAGGATCTGAGAACAACAGAATGGAGCATTCACACAACAGTTCAGAATCTGAGAACAAAAGATTGGAATTTTCCAATAATGGAGAGAAGTTTATACGATAGTCTTTACTGGCTTTCTCAAGATTGGATGCCACTGATCTGGAGGGCTGAATACTTGCTTCATGCTATTCAAACAGGGTACTACCCCATCCTTGCTATTGTTTGCATCCCTGGTAAGTCTCCCTAACCAACTAGAGTGCTGCGCCATTTAAAGCAGCATTCATAAAATATTGTGAACCACATGTGCAGCCACTTCTGACCTGACCTACACAGCATCCCATAATGGGGAGTGCTTTGAAGCAGGTGTACCAGGTAAGTGCTGGTAGTGGGAGGAGGCATCAGAATGTGATTGATTTCAGCTTTTATAACAGTTCTGACACATCTTTGTATTTTGGCCTGTGCCTCTCTTGGTATGCTGAGTTCCTGGTCCCAGGGCCATGGATATCGCTGCTGCAGGAGATTCTTAAGTGGGTGGGGACTGTGGCAGTGAACAACATGTGCCGCAGTTCACAATGGTACCAACGACAAGCAGGAAGAGGCATGAAGTCCTGAAAGTGGATTTTAGGGAGCTAGATAAGACATGAAAAAGCAGGTTATCAGAGGCAATCATCTCTGCATTACTCCCAGTGCCAAGCAGCACTGAACATAACAATAGGATGTTAGAGCTGATGAATGTGTGGTTGGATAGATGGTGTAGGAGGGAGCACATCAGACTCCTGGGGCACTGAAACGGTTTCTCGGGGAGGTGGGACCTGTACAAGTTGGCAGTTTGCAGCTCAATAGGGCTGGGGCCAATATCCTTGGCTAATGCTTTTGGACAGGGTTTAGACTATTTTTATAGGGAGGTTGAAACCTGAGACTATACTCAGATGCGGCAATATCAGAAAAGTAAATGGAAGGCAGAAAATTAGTGACTGAGTCTGGAAGGCAGTGAAACAAAGAACACAAAATAATAATAGTAATGAGTTTGGCAGCGCTGAAGGATATTTACTTCACTGCAAGGTGTGTAGAAAATAAAACAGACTAGCTGACGACACAGGTGTGGACAAATGTAGAACTATGTTATCATAAGTGTTACAGAAAGCGTTGCTTAATAGTTGCAGGAATGACAGGTCAACATTTATGGTTACAGGGATTTCAGACGAGATAGAGTGGGGGAGAATAAAAAGTGTGGGTGGGAATTTTGGCCAGCGAAGCAATTACAGCTGTGGTGAGGGTTGGTCTGTTAGAAGGATCATGAAAGGAGGCCATATGGATTGAGTTTAGGAAGAAAATTGTGATAGTCACACTGCTGACACTGTTGTATAGATCCCCAAACTGTCAAAGAATGTAGATCGGTAAATATAGAACCATGGAACCATAGAAAAGTTACAGCACGGAAGGAGGCCATTCGGTCCATCTTGTCCATGCCAGCCCGAGGACACCAAGGTGGCCTTTCTTATCCCACCTTCCTGCACCCGGCCCATAGCCCTGCAGCTTACAGCACTTTAGGTGCAGATCCAGATACTTTTAAAAAAGTTTATAAAATTTCTGTCTCTACCACCAACTCGGGCAGTGAATTCCAGACACCCACTATCCTCTGTGTAAAAAAGTTCTTCCTCATGGCCCCCTACACCTTCTGCCACTTAGCTTGAATCTATGTTCCCGGTTCTAGAATTCTCCATCAAGGGAAACAATTTTATCCTGTCCACTCTCTGTATTCCAGTCATAATTTTGTACACCTCAATCAAGTCACCTCTCAGCCTTCTTTGTTCTAAGGAAAATCACCCCAACATATCCAATCACTCCTCATAGCTACACTTTTCTAACCCTGGCAACATTCTTCTAAACCTCCTCTGCTCTCTCTCAAGAGCTATTACATCCTTCCTGTAATGTGGTGACCAGAACTGCACACAAGACTCCAGTTGTGGCCTCAGCAGTGTTTTACACAATTCCAACATTATATCCTTACTTTTATATTCTATGCCTCTGCCAATGAAGGAGAGCATTGCATATGCCTTCTTTACAACCTTGTCTACTTGAACTGCTGCCTTCGGGGATCGGTGCACTTGTACGCCAAGATCTCTCACTACATCTACCCCTCTTAGTATATTCCCATTTATTTTGTAATCCCTGTAAATGTTTGATCTCCCTAAATGTATGACCTCCCACTTCTCTATGTTAAAATCCATCTGCCACTTTACCATCCAGTCCACCAACCCATCTATATCGTTTTGGAGATTATGGCAATCCTCTACACTGTCCACTACCCGGCCAATCTTTGTGTCATCTGCAAATTTCCCAATCATGCCCCCATGTTCACGTCCAAATCGTTAATATATAACACAAACAGCAAGGGTCCCAACACCGAGCCCTGTGGAACACCACTTGAGATAACTTTCCATTCGCAAGGGCATCCATCGACTATTACCCTTTGTTTCCTGTTACAAAGCCAACCTTTTATCCACTTTGCCACATTATCCTGAATCCCATGGGCTTTTACTTTCCTGACCAGTCTGCCATGTGGGACCTAGTCAAATGCCTTGCTAAAATCCATGTACACAACATCCACTGCACTACCTTCATCAACCCTTCTTGTCACTTCCTGTAGGCCTTCTATGTATGAAAATATCTGAGAAGTGTCAAACATTAGGGCAGTATGATTTTAACTACACCCACATTAACAGGTATAGTTTGAGTATGAAAGGAATGGAGGGAGCATGCATCTTGAGGCGCATTTAGGGGTACTTTCTCTTGGCCTGTATGTACGTAGTCCAACAAGAGAGGGCGCAGTCCTGAACTTAGATTTCAGGAATGAAGTTGGACAGTTGGAAGGGGTGGCAGTGAGAGATCATTTTGTTGGTAGTGATCATAACTTGATTAGTTATAACACTGTTGGAAAATGGAAAATGATGCAACACTAGTTTGAGTTCTAAATTGGAACAAGGACAGTTTTAATCAACTGTAAATTGATTTAGCAAAAAAAGGATTGGAGACAGCGACCTGATGGTAAATCAGCATCAGAGCATTGTGTGTCATTCAATGGGGAGTTTCAAGTGGTTCAGAAGTGAGCATGTTCCAATGCCCAAAAATGTCAAGAATCTTACAGGGAAAGATAATGGTGAAAAGGAAACCTTATGTCAGATACCGAGAATGCAATACTGCAGAAAGACAAGAGGAGTGCAGAAAATGGAGGGCTGAATTTAAAATGGAAATTAGGAAAACGTAGGGAGGGCATAAAAGAATATTGGAAAGCAAAATCAAGGAGAACACAAATATGGTTATCAATATATTAACACTAGCGGCGGCTCCTGTTGTCCATATGAACACGGGTGTCACTGGTTATACCGATTTCATATAGTCCTTCCTGCTTTAGCTGCCAGTCCAGTTAGCCTGGGAGCATTTTGCTCATCACTTCGTCTCCTACAGAGGCTATTTTCCTGGCGTCAATTAACCCAGCTTTTCGATTCTGGCCCTGTATGATCTATTGTACTCTTACGTCAAGGCTTTTAACTGTTGAAATAGTTCCTTCAGGTATCTGCTGACCGCCTTTAGCTGGTCGTATATCATCAATACCCGTCGCTGTTTCCCCTGGGAGTCGCATTGCCCTCAGCTCGTGTGGGTTATTGCCTGTCGTCTAGCTGGGTGTTGCTCCGAATTCCATGAGTGTGGCGGGTGGCAGATCCACTCATCCTCTCTCACTTTCAGTTATTGTTTTACTTATAGCTGTATAATGCCCTGTTCATTGTTCCCACCGTATCTGAACTTTGAGGGTGTTCGAGTATGTTAAACTTCTGTTTGACTCTCACCAGGTGACACGCCCCCTTAATTGCCTTGCCGGTAAAGTGTGTTCCTTGATCACTGTCTATTTGTCGGGGGTACTCCCCATCTGGGTTTGACTTCTTCAGCCAGAATCCTTGCAACGGTGTTGGCAGTAGAGTCCCTTGTCAGGAATGCCTCCACCCACAGTGTAAATTTAGTTTATTACCACAAGGCAATATGTCTTTCATTGTTTGTTTGGCAAGGGTCCCGTGAAATCTATCAGGAAAATTTCTCTTGTATCCTTGGGCGCTCTTGATGCTCCACCCTTACCGTGAAGGGCTTCCCGGGGGTGTGCCCAGGCCTCCACCAATCTCACTGCAATAACTCAGTGGTCACAATCCTCCCGTGGGGGGCTAATCCATGCTAAAGGTCTAATAAACCTTGGCAAATACTCTCGGGCGCTGCTGCCCTTCTTTCTTTCCTCTACATCTCATCTGGTCCCTTCATTGCCCCCTTATCTTCCCATATTTTTGTTTCCCTTGTATCGGCTTCCCTATGAATGTCTACCAGGTTTGTCCATCCCACCTCCTCCTGTAGGGTAGGGTTGACAGGCTTTTCTGCATCAGCAGCTTGTCTGGCTGCTTAGTCTGCCCATTTGTTCCCCTGTTGCAGTGGGGTACAGATCTTCTGCGGAGCCTTGCCCTTTTGGGCCTGTCCTGATCGATGAATTTGTGATGAAGCTTCGCCCCTTGACTACTCCACTCTGGGCCAACTCTAACAATGTGATCTCAACGGCCTCAAGGGTGGAGGGTTGGATTTATTGTGGATTCTCCCCCTATACCACTGGCTCTATGTTTACGTTACTGCAGTCGTGTTTATGTGTTACCCACACTATTGATATCTAACAACAAATAAGGCCGTAAATACTCTCCTGTATCCAGTCCCCCGTCAACATTGTCCTCTATTGGTGCTGATTATGAGTGTTATGTTATTCTAATCACTAAATCCATAACCCCTTTTCCCTATCCCCTAACTAATTTGCTGCTGGCAAATTTACCGTCTCCATCATGGATCTACCAAGGCGGCTATTTCCCCGAGTATGTCCATTCCCAAGAATTGTTCCCTCTGGACTTGGACATAATCAAAACAAACTGACCACTTCCCCGTCCCAACTTCTAACATATATATTTTGCTACGCCTTGCGCACAGTGATCTTGCCCCCCATCCGCCCCGCTCCGCCCCTTTAACTGTGACCTTATGTTCTGTGATAGCTCATTGTTTGTCAGTAATAGAAACAGAGGCTCCGATATCAACCCTCATTCTGCACCCGCGGCCCCCTAACGATGCGGTTGTAAAGTTCCTTTGATTGTCCGTTCCCTCTTGTCAGGCGGGGTGGGGGTGTGGGGCGAGCTATCAATTTCTCACTCGCGAGTTTGATCACCTGCAAAATTTCTTCCCGGTTTAATGTGAGACTCGATTTTCCCAGGCCTTGAGTCGGGGGTGTCCTGGGTCTCAGGGGGATCGCACACTCCGAATTCACATGGCCCCAATTACTGTCTCCCTGGCGAACCATTCCGACTTCCAGCAATTGTGTCTCCTCTGTTATAGTTGATGGTGGCTGCAACTGTCCTCACCTCCCATTCTTTCCACCCTTGCTTTTCGCTTCTACTTCAGTGGCCCACTCCATAATTTCGGGAAAACGTTGTCCCACGGGATTAATATGTTTGGGCCCAGTCACTACTTGCATAATTTAAGAGATACCAAACATCGCTTGTAGAGTCTGGCATTCCTGAGAATTCTTCATATGCTGTAAACTTGTGCTGTGCATATTCCATTGGGGTACTCCCTGCCTCTTTAATTCCCGTGATTGCCTCCCAATTGCCTTGGTCATTAAGCAGTGACTTCTATACAGCCACCTTAAAATCATCATATCTTTGAGTGGGAGTCCGGTTTGGATGAGGATTTATCAGTGTCCATCTCGAATATTTAAGACAAAGCTTGCCCAGGCGGTTCATGGGCATTTAGCCCAGACCAGGACATGACTATATTTACTGTGTATATGTATCCCTATTATTTTTCCTTTTCTTCCCGAAAGCAGGATTGTTTGGTTTCAACAGTCCTTTGGATAACCATCTGTTTTTCACCAGGGGTGAATGGTTTAAAGACCTTACCGACTCTGATAGTTGTTGGAATCCCCTTGGGACCACTCCCCTATATGCACGGGGTGTCACTGGTTTCAGGTGGTAGTTGGACAGTGGTGGACACTGGGAAGGGGCGCTGGGAGTTCTTGCACTATTGGTGTCATAGGTTGGTGTGTCTCCCTAGTCATCCCTGTGTCTTTACTCTGCCGCTTCCTCCTCCGAGCTTCCGCAATTACGTCATCACTTTTGTTAATGGCCCAAATAAGGATGATCATGGCTGTTTCCACGGGCTGGCTGCCTGACTCTGCAAAACCTCCGTTTCCTTTCCTGCCCATCTCTTACACGCCTCCACGGCGTCACACGCCTCTGTGTAATTATGAGACAATATCACTGCCACTTTCGCTTCCTTGCCCTTTTTCTGATATGGCCACCTTTTCCAGTGTTTCTCGGGACTCCACTTCGGATCCCATTCATCGTTCCTCATTTTATTTTTAGCATTTGTTTATTTATGAAATATGTATCTTAACATTGCCAACTGAGGACCATTGACCGGGCTCTTTCCCAATGTATTTGATATTGTAAGAGAGCTGCTTTCCTTTCCATAACAACCTCAATCACAGGCATCCCTCATTTGAACGACTTGACCTCAGTTCTTTAGCTGCATTTCGGTCCCACTTGACGCGGACTTCTTAGTTCCATTACAGGCCCAGTTGACCTGGATTTGTTAGTTCCTTTACAGGACCCCCCAGGATGCATCCTACTCCAACGTGAGGGTCACTCCACTTGGCTCGAATACTGCCATCTGCTACCGTCTCCCAAAGGCAACTATAAACGTGTCTCCTTACGTTTGTCAGCCCCTTTCTTGGACTTCTGGGGTATCCTGTCGGCCACACCAGTCGTTGCGAAGATTCAATACATTTAAAACCCGGAGTCGGCATCTCACATTCAAAAGTCTTTATTTCAGCATATGCAGGAGATCAGTCACCATTCACAAGTCGGAACCAAAGATCTATCCATACAAGCTTCATAGACATGTTTAGCATTAGGTGCATGCTCTTTAGTCATGTACTTTATTCCATTAAAACCTCATAAGCCACAGCTCTATCCTTTGTTCTGCAACTCGCCCCCATGAGTGACTCCAAACTCTTAACATTGCTATACTTCGCTAAAATATAACCACATGAAAACCCTGGCCCAGTTCTCATCTTATTCCACTTCTAGTTATTGGTTTCAATGTTATTCTGAGTTCCACTGTGAAGCAGACTTTCTTAGCTCTTATAGTCGCATTTTTCTTATCAAAAATTAACTCTAACGGTCTGAGCAGGAATGCGTTAAGGTGGGTGTGTGAGTGTCAGGGGTTCTGAGTTGTGAGTGAAACATAGAAATATAGAAAATAGGAGGAGTAGATCATTCAGCTCTTCGAGCCTGCTCCGCCATTCAATATGATCATAGCTAATCCTGTATCTCAACGCCATACTACCGCTCTCTCCCTTGATGCCTTTAGAGTCTAGAAAACTATCAATTTCCTTCTTAAATATATACCATCACTTGGCATTCACAGCTCTCTGTGGTAGAGAATTCCACAGGTTACTGCTCTCTGAATGAATACTTTTCTCATCTCAACCCTAAATGGTCTACCCCTGTATCTTAGGTTGTGACTAAAAAATAATAAAAAATCTCAATAACTCTTCAATGAAACTGGAAACTTTCCCTAAAAGCTCATGTATAATTTCATCGTTTATCTCCCTTCCTCACAGTTAATTTGGTGACAATTTCAATCCTCTCTCGCCGAAGATGTGGCCTGTCCAAATGTGTCACTCATTACCTGCTGGCTATGGCAAAAGCGGATCTACTGGTTGTTTTCTTTGACCTGATATTGAGGCAGATTCCGATTGTTTATTCAGAACAGTTTTATTTCCTGCAGTCCATCCCTGTGTGTAATATTCACGCTGTCCTACTTTATGCAGCCACTGACTGTTCTGTCTGGTTTACTGTCGCTTTCACCTTTGATCGATTTGTGGCCATTTGTTGCCAGAAGCTGAAAAGCAAATATTGCAGCAAGAAAACCGCGGCTGTGGTCCTGGGAACAGTGACTGTGCTGAGCTGTTTGAAGAACATATTCTGGTATTTTATGTTAACAGGTTTGTATTGGTTTGGAAATGAACCATGGTTTTGTTCTGTGAAAATCCATGTTGAGGATTCTCCCGTCTGGACAACAATCGAGTTCCTCCACCACATTCTAACACCGTGTGTCCCATTCGTCCTGATTCTTCTGCTCAACGTTTTCACCATCAGACACATCTTAGTGACCAGCAGAGCCCGCAGGAGACTCCGGGGTAACAACAGTGGAGAGAGTTGCAAAGACCCAGAGATGGAGAGTCGACAGAAATCCATAATTTTACTATTTGTTATCTCCTCCAATTTCATCCTGTTATGGTCACTGATAATGGTGTTTTCCATATGGCGACGGATGTTTCGTTTGGGGTATACATCTATTTTTCTACATTATTTTGTTCAAGAATTGGGATTCATGCTTCAGCTCCTGAGTTGCTGCACAAACACTTGTATTTACGCTGTGACCCAGAAAAAGTTCCGAGAGCAGTTGCAAAATGTGCTTAAATGTCACTTCACTGTAACTGGTCAATACATTCAGTGACAGGAAGAACTTAACCATTGAGCGTTCCCAGAATTTTCTCATTTTATATCACGTTTCCACCTGAGCAGGTGGCCTGTCTCTGAGGTAACAGAAGGTGGGAGTGGCCTGTCGCTAATGTAACAGAAGGTGGGAGTGGCCTGTCGCTAAGGTAACAGAAGGTGGGGGAGGCCTGTCTCTAAGGTAACAGAAAGTGGGAGTGGCCTGTGTCTAAGGTAACAGAAGGTGGGAGTGGACTGTCTCTAAGGTAACAGAAGGTGGGAGTGGCCTGTCGCTAAGGTAACAGAAGGTGGGGGCGGCCTGTCTCTAAGGTAACAGAAGGTGGGAGCGGCCTGTCTCTAAGGTAACAACCTCCTGGAACTTTCGAACAATGAAGCAGCTGATTGGTTTGTTCCACATTAGCAGCAGCCGCACATTTTTCATTCTTGTTTTATTTGTCTCGTTGGCTCCAATCAACCGAGTTCCAAGGCCGGATTACCCGGAGCAACAGGAAACCTGAACAACAATTTCCAACAGGCAAAGGGTACAGGGATCAGAGTAGAAGTGAGGTCAGAGCGAGAGGAAGTGAGGTCAGAGAGACCGAGTGCGCAGACGCAGTTCCACAGTTCACGTCCGCCAGAAGGGTTCAGGTGTGAAAGGAGAGTGATGTCAATTCACGGCCATCATGGAGGTAAAGAGCAGTAGGTTAATCAATTTGACCTTAATATATCTCAGGTGGATAGAAAGGTAATGACCACTGAATTAAACCAGAGGCATAAACATCCAGGGACATAAAGCGAGAAACAGAGAGAGGGCCAGAGATAGAGGCTGATGGCGATAAGGAGAGAAAGAGAGGGACCAACATAGAGAGAGAAAGAGGGAGAGGGATGGAGAGAGAGACAGACTGACAGAGGGGAAGAAAGATCAATTCAGAGATAAGATTGAGAGAGATAGAGCGACGGGCTGAGAGAGAGGGGGAGCTGAGAGCTAGGGCGATATATGGAGAGAGGGATAGAGGGACAGAGAGAGAGAGAGAGAGAGAGACAAAGGGGAACAGAGACAGAGATAGAAACAAAGAGAGGCACATGGAGAGAGTGTCAGAGATGGGGATGGAAGGATGGATGGAGAAAGAGAGTGAGATGGTGAGGGTCAGAGAGAGAGAGAGAGAGAGGAGTTGAGGTTTCTCTCTCACTGCCACAGGAACAGTGGGACGAAAGGTGGTGACAGTTACCTTGCCAAAATCCTCAGTGCTGACTTCTTGGTGCAGCAGTGCTCAGGCGTCCCCATGGTAATATCGCACAGCCTCACTTTCAGGTAGACTTGTTACTCATTCAGGCTCTGTCAATAGGCAGCAAGAATCTGGACACAACACAGAAACCACCGGCTGGTTCATCCGTCAGAGAAGCCTGTTGGGGTGCGGGATTGAAGGAGGGGGAGGGGACTTGAGACTTTAGTCCAACTAAGCTAGCGACTAGAATCCAACAGCTTTATTCTATTCAATGAATCTTTGAGATATGTGTGCATTGTCCACATGGGCATATTGATTTTTCAGCGTCATTTTAAACCCACAGTTTTTTACACTTGATGGAACTTTTTCCAGTGTTAGAAGTTATGATTGTGTTGAAATATTTGGTGAAAGAATGACTAAGGCCTAAGGAGAAAGATGTGTTTTTGCAATATAGATATGACTTTGCTGCAGGTGTTTTGCTGATCACTGTTATGGTGCATGCAGAAATCACATGGGGTGTGCAGTGGACTGAAGCGTGTTTTTTAAGCCCAGTTCCGCTTATCGTATTAAAATAAACTTGAGGATATGTGACCATCGTCCACATGGAGCATATTCAGAAGCAAAGCAATACGTTGAATTTTTAAACTTCCACTACCATTTGCAAGTCTTAAACATATGAATTGAAAGCAGATTCTAGAAAAGAAAAATAGATTAGAAAGTCAAAGCTTATATTGGATGAAGCTCCGGAGACACAGATAGGGAGTGTTATAGGGGCTGGAGGAAGTTACAGAAGTAGGGAGGGATTTCCACTCTGTGGCCTGTCTCCCTCTCTTCCCCACCCCCATGACGGTCTGTCTCCACACCCCACCCCCCCCACCAAATGGTCTCCCTACCTCCCCCATTCCTCCCTTCCCCGCTGTGTGTCTCTTTCTCCTCCTCTCTCTTTGCCCACTGCACCGTCTGAGTCCATCTCTCTCTCTCTGTCTCTCTCTCTCTCACCGTCTTTCTCTCACTCTCTCTCTCTCTCAGATAAATATGTTGAAGTGTTATGTCCCATCTGCTTTGCTCACTGTCTTGCTCTCTCCAACTCTTTCTGCCCGTTTCTCTCTTAATGTCTTGTACAAATATGAACTTGCTCACTTGGGATTTTTAGCAATGTGGTATTGCATATGGATGATCTGCTGTAGCTAACTCCAGTGTTTGGTTCGTTTTCATCCCAGGCAGTGTTGGTGAGCAGTGTTGCTGTTGCCAGTGTTATACCAACACCCTGTTTAATACAGCTTGGTGCTATGGACACATGGCAGTCGTGAAGGTGCTCATGAGAACTTGTATGGAGGCTTCTCAGAACCTGGTCAGGTCTCACATGGGCTCCCCTAGTGTGTTGTGGAGATGTGCACATAGTGCTGTGTGCAAAAGCACTGGTGTTGTCTTAGTTTATGTCATAATGTGTGAGAGCATGGCTTTATTTTAATGCTGTGTATATACGGGCATCAATTAAAATCCTGACAGTCACATAGCCAGTCTTGGCTGAGATTTTAATCACACTTGCATGAATGCAAAATAATTCTCATGTGTGTAGGTGTTGTTGGTAAGGCCCTTAAGACAAGAGGATCTGGGGATGGTAAATCATTTGGGCCTTTGAGCCTGCTCTACCATTCAATAAGATCACGGCTGATTTTGGCCTAAAGTCCTCTTTCCTGCCTGCCCCCCACCTCCATAACTCTAGACTTCCTTATCAATCAAAATCTGTCTATCTCAGCCTTGAAGATATTCAGTGACCCAGCCTCCACTCTGGGGGAGAGAATTCCAAAGATTAATGACTCTCAAGAGAAAAAAATTCTTCCTCATCTCTGACTTAAATGGGAGACTCCTTGGAGTCTCTAAACTGTGCTCCCTAGTTCTAGATTCCCCCATGAGGGGAAACATGCTCTCTGCATCTAACCTGTCCAGCCCCCTTCAGCATCTTTTATGTTTGAATAAGATCATCTCTCATTACATCTGCAGGTTCCCCTTTCTCCACCCTGCTTGTTACATCCTCTAATAACTCTAATAAATTTGTCATCTCTATTTGCCTTTGAGAAGAGGGTGGTTGACCCTGCAATTCATGTGGTGAAGCTGCTCCGAAGCCCCTTCTGATCCTGTGAGCTCCACCTTGGTCAGCAGTGTTTCTGTAGTGCAGCATTGTCCAGGATGGTGTCAGGAATCTATGTAGTGCAGCTGCGTCCATGTACACAAATGGATAGTATTCCATGACATACTCCTGACTCTTACCCAGGCCTTGCTGCCTGTGGGCATGATTGTTTCATTGTGAGCAATTAGAAATGCAGCTGAGAACTGTCATCATCAACAAACAGCCCCACTTCCGACCATCTAATGAGCGAATGATGAACTGAAGTTAGTCTGGCCGAGGATACTGTGTTGAAGAACTCCTGCAGTGATGTCCTGGGACTGAGATGATTTTAGTCCAACAGCCACATCCAGCTACTTTAGTGCCATGTGTGTCTCCAGTCCGTAGAGAGATTTCCCCCGATTCCCAATGACTTCCTTTTTTAAGGATTTTTTTTTTTTAAGGACTAATATGTTAATCCATTGTGTTGCTTTCACCAGCTCCTGCAAGTTCACTCTGGCAGCTATAACTTTCAGGGCTTGGCCAGATTTGTTCTTGTTTAATCTACTGAGCCATTCTGGGTGATGGACAATGATCCTCTCCACCCTGTTCTCGCTACCCCAGTGCTTCCTCCAAGTGGTGTTGGGTGTGTAATGCTGACCTAGCAGCTGAGGGCAGCTGGTAACTGAGAAGCTAAAGGAGGTAATAGTGTGTTGGGAGCTTATCACAAGTTCAGGCCCAAGGACCTCACATCTGAACTTCAAATTGAAGGGCATAGTGTAGTTGTCATTGTTCCCAGGAGGAATATGGGATATTAACAGGCAGGGTATGTGGTTACACTGGAAATGGTGAACTATTCCAAATGGCTGCTGAAATGTCTTTCAGTGGATCTGTAGCCCAGTGTAAAGGTTTGCAGTGTACCATGCCCTACATCTCTTCTTGCATCCTTCCTCATAAACGCTCCTGGTGGATATTGTTGACCCCAAGACCCATCCTGTCACTGACGCTTTTTTATAACATTTTGCAGCTTGTTCCCACCCCTCCCAGTTTTTCCCCCTTTTACTGAAGGCACTGACCCATAGTGGGGAATTCACTCCAAGAATAATGGGGGTACTTATTTTTTTCTAATCTTGCTCAGCGTGTGGGCAATGTGAACAAGGCAGGAATTTTATTATCCATCTGGTTGACCTTGAGAAGGTGCTAATTGACCTGGAACATTGCAGGCCATGTGGTGAGAGTGCACCCACAGTGCTACTAGACAGGGAGCTCCATTATTTTGACTCAGCGATGATGAAGGAACGGCGACATAGTTCCGAGATAGCACAGTTGGGGGCTTGAAGGTGACAGAATTCCCAAGTGTCGGTTGCTCTTGCCCTTCTAAGTGAGAGAGGATATGGGTTTGGGATGTGTTGCTGGATGCAGCAGTTTATCCTGTAGACAGTGCACCAGCCATGATGACACACTGATGGGGGAGGGAGTGACTGCTTTTGTCTTTTGCTCTCCTGCACGGGATGTGGCATCATTAGTTAGGCCAGCATTTTGTCCCCGCTCCTAATTGCCCCTTGAGAAGGTGATGGTGAGCTGCCTTCTTGAACCGCTGCAGTCCATGTGGTGTAGGTACACCCACAGTGCTGTTAGGGAGGGAGTTCCAGGATTTTGACCCAGTGAGAGTGAAGGAACAGCGATATATTTCCAAGTCAGGATGGTGTGTGGCTTGGAGGGGAACCTCCAGGTGGTGGTGTTCCCATGTGTCTGCTGCCCTTGTCCTTCTAGGTGGTAGTGGTCGTCGGCTTGGAAGGTGCTGTCTGAGGAACCTTGGTGAATTCCTGCAGTGCATCTTGTAAATGGTACACGCTGCTGCTACTGTGTATCGGTGGTGGCACAAGCTGTAGGTCCGTGAATCAGGTTGACCATTCCTGATCCTCCTTGGTGACTACAGTGCCAGATCCCACAGCCTTGGCCTTTTTATTACTAATCTTGTTAATAGTATAAATTACATTTCCTGGAGCACATTCTGTTTGGATGGTCGGTGCTTAGCACCCCTTAATCTCTTCAGCCTGGTTCCTGCCTTGGTTCAGATACCCATTCATTGCGATGTTGTCTCCACAATCAAAACAATGGCCCCCATCCCATTGTGATGCCCCTGGATCTCAAGTTAATGTGCATGTGATAAGATCCATTTCTCCTTAGCTGTTGTGGATGTTTGTTTGTGTGATGCCTGTTATCTAGAGTCATTTGCTGTGATGGTCTCCCAGTTTCTTTAGCTGGATTGTCTGATGGTATCTGTTTTGTGTCTTTGAGATGACAATGTCCCAGTATCTTTACACATTATCAATTTGTTTTTGGTACTGACATGTTTGAAGATTAACCCCTTGTGGTACAGCCTGCCTCTGTGTTGAGGTTTGGAGTGTTTGTCCATGAAGCGAGGTCTTTGGGGATTTTATATTTAATGAAGTCCAGTTGGAGGGGAATCCGATCCTACATTCTCCCCTTTAATATCTCGAACACTGGAGATATAACTTACAATGACAAATCTTCTCCCGCGTTCTAGGAATTGCAAACCTCAGCCAGATCACAGCCTATACCCTGGAGTCCTCAGGTAAACCCCTTTTTAACCACTTTGCCAGGTTTTGTCTTTTGGTTCTACACCTCAGCTTACAGGACAAAGCTAATATAATAACATCATGATTAACTGCACAATGACTAACACCTGTGAAGCAATTCTGATCCAAGAGGCTATTTCAATGTTGGGACCAAGATCCCATCAAGGTGGGGATGCTATTTCTCTAATTTCATTCCCTGTGTCTCTGTTTCTCAGTTTGAGAGTGTAATCATGTTTTTGGGACAATTCCACCCCCTTTACTAATTTAGTGAGGTGCTCGGGCAGTGGTGGAATATCATATCCAGAATGAGCTTCGTGATTTTGGAGGTTTGGGAGAGCTCTGTCTACTGGAAGATTTTTCGTGGCATGATCCCAGATAGGGATTATCCTGACTGGTGAAACTAGTGACTTCCAACAGGGGTGTACTACAGGAAGTCAGGTCCTGAATAGGGCACCACGTATTATTGTGTAGCCTGTACTGACTTGCACTGCTGGGAATACAGTATGTCCCATTGTCCTCATACATCACCTGGGGTGGAACATGGGCTCCTGGGCCATCACCTCCATAGTGTATCTGATGGGTTGTGTATTTCCTGATACAAACCCACACACTGGTCGATCGAATTCATTCAGGTGATATGGACAGAACACCACATGTGCCCCCCTTTCCTGAAACCCTTTTGAGTCCATGCCAGACATAGAGCCCCCCATCTGACCACATTGCCGGGGGGGGGGGGGGGGGGGGGGGGGGGGGGGGGGGGGTGCTTTTTGATGCTGCACATGTTCCTCATTTCTAATGACCCCAATATTCTCTGCCCGGTCTACTGGAACCGGTTGTTGTGACTGGCCCATTACTGGCATCCTGAGAACCACTCCCATTATAGTTTGTTATACCGGCCACAGTCAATCGGGACTGGGTATGCTTTAGAAGCCAACCGCAGCTGGCATGAGTTCATGAGGTTATCTTGAGTGTTCAAAGCCTTTCAGTGTTTGTTGCTGCTACATGATGGTACACGACCCGGTCTCAGATCCTTCAAATTACTGTGCCCCTCACTTAGCAACCAAGAACCACATATGACACACGCGTTGTTCTGGGCAGCTCGGTCTGATGCATTCTGGTCACAGAATCACAGTGCAGAAGAGGTCCTTTGGCCTATCGAGTCTGCACTGACACATGAGATAAAACCTGACCGACCTTCCTACCTACCGAATCCCATTTAAAAGCACTTGGCTCATAGCCTTGAATGTGCCAAGTGCTCATCCAGGTATTTTTCAAAGGATGTGAGGCAACCCGCCTCCACCACCCTCCCAGGCAGCACATTCCAGACTGTCACCACCCTCTGGGTAAAAAGGTTTTTCCTCACATCCTCCCTAAACCTCCTTTTTCAGGTATGCCTGGTGCTGCTCCTGGCCTGCCCTCCTGCACTATTCATTGAACCAGAGTTGATCCCCTGACTTGATTTTAATGGTAGAGTGTGGGAATATGCCAGGCCATGAGGTTCCAGATTGTGGTCGAGTACAGTTCTGCTGCTGCCGATGGCCAACAGCACCTCATGGATGCCCAGTCTTGAGTTACTAGATCTGCTTGAAACCTATCCCATTTAACGGGATGGAGAGTATCCTCAATGCAAAGACAGGACTTTGACTCCACAAGGGCTGTGCGGTGGTTACTCCTACTGATACTGTCAAATACACCTGAGTGCTGTTAGGAAGTGAAGTGCTGGATTTTGTCCCAGCAACAGTGAAGGAATGGTGAAATATTTCCAAGTCGGGATGGCGTGTGTCTTGGAGGGAACTTGGTGTTCCCATGTGTCTGCTGCTCTTGTCGTTCCAGGTGTAAGAGGTCACAGATTTGGAAGCTGCTGTCATCACACCTTGGTGATATTCATATTGCAGTTGTTCAACATATGATGCTAAATTGTGTCCTATTCGCAATAGTCCCCAGCAATGTAAGGTAATACAGTCAGTGGGGAGGTCCAGATTGTTTCTCAGCATACTCATAGCCTCTGACCTCTGATAGCCTGAGTTTATTAATATCAGCATTCACCAGGAAAATAGAGATGACAGAGGTGAGTCAGCCTGTCCTGTGTTGTGCATCAAAGACACATCTTGCCAAATGTCAGGCAGTTGAATTTTGCCGCATCTTCTCTATTTGCTCACTCTGTGAATGAGTTCTCCCTGACCTCAGCCCTGCCAGCCAATGCCTCCCTGCTCTAAGTCACACTTAAAATCTCTATAAAACACCAACTTACTCTCACTCACTTTTCAAGAATCCCAGTTGTCCTAATTAATAGATTTCCTTCGTGCGAGGGATCAGTTTCATGCCTCTTTATCTCTGCTTGTCTCATGTTTAATGCTGTCATTCAGACCTGGGTGCAATGTAACTGTGTCTATGGGAAGTTTGTGTCCACTTTAGCTGTAGAAAGCACTCGGTGTAATTCTGGATGTTATCTGGAATTTTTTGCATCTAGCTTTTAAGCCTTCCATGTTATCCCAGTTTCTTATTGTCTCTATTTCAAGTCAGCCCTGGGGAGTCTGACTTGTGCCTTAGTAACACTTCCCTTGTTCTTGTGTTGCTGGTCTCTGTTCTGCCAACAACCTTTGGCTAATGTGTGATTTAGCACCAGACCCACTGCAGAATCACTGTGAATGTCAGGCAGCTGGAATTGTGCCTTATATAAAACAGTGAAATGATTGTGAACTTGCATAGTATTGGCTCTATTGGTATTTAGCGTTCATATAACAGCCTGCTTTTACTGGTTTAAGATGAGATCCTGTTGGAAGGTGTGCTTTCTATATTACACCTTCTATATTAACTCGATCACAATAATAATTGTCAGAGAATCATAGAAAATTGCAGCACAGAAAGAGGCCATTTGACCTGTTGTGTGTGTGCTGGCAGTTATGTACATTGGTCTTATTCTCACTGGGAAAGAGGCTGAGAGCTGATACAATTGCAGTTTTTAGGATTCTAAAGTGACTGCGTCATGTGGACTGAGGTGAGCTGGTTCACCTTGTCCAGTAGAGTAGGTCCTGAGGGCACAACCTGCACTTGAAGGAGGATAAATTCTAAACAAATCTGCAGCAACTGCATTTAAGTGTGTGTGTGAGTGAGTGACTGGTCAATCTATGGAACAGGCTCCTTAGGGAGGATGGTGAAAGCATTTAGTATTCATTCAGTTGGAAATAAGATCAATTCCTTTCAGAAAATAACATATACGTGAGTAGTTTGTAGCAGGCTCAGGAGGAAACGGGTGTCTTCGGGTCTGTGGTCCCCAAAGCTCTCGGTCATGGGTTTTTTTCTCATCATGTCTGGATCTGTTGTAGATTAGTTAATGGACTGTGATTAATTAACACCATTGTCATTGTAACATGTGACTACTGGCCTGGTAGAAGGTGAATGAGATGTACTTTGATCTTTCCTCATCCAGCAATTCTTAAGTTCCAGTGTAAAAAGTAACAAACACAAGTGAGAGCAAGTACAGTGGCTTACAGGAGGTGGCTAAATGGGTAATAATTTTTTAACAAGACTCCTAGAAAGAAGTGTGATTAAAGATATTTTGAGAGGTGCAGAGAATGTATGAATAGCTAAGGTGTGGGGTGTGATGCTTGACACACAGGTCTGACGTACAATCTGGCAAAATCAACAGGATCCAGCACTTTGAAAAAGAAAGGAGCAGATGTCAGTCAGTCAGTGCCAGATGTTGGTGAAGTAAGTGTGTGAAGGTGAGGATTACAGATACCTTATCACGGCTGTCACTTGGGGTGTGTGGGAAATGATAGCAGAGAAATGAGAAGTGGTACAGTGAGCTGAGCATGAGCAGGAGAATTTTAAATTGGTGTCTCTGGAAGGCTGCAAGAACCAATATTTGTCAGCAAAGGTGTTGCTGGGTGATGGGTGAAGAGAGTTGGTTTGGGGGAGGATGCAGGAAACAAAGTTTCGGATGAGCTGAAGTTTCCAGACTGGCCGGGAGAGCACTGGAATTGTCAAGTGTGGAGATGACAGTGGTGTGGAGGAGACTATCCACGGAAGGTGGAAGAGTGGGTTACAGAGGATATACAGCACAGAAACAGACGCTTCCACCTAACCACTCCATGCCAGCGTTTCGGCTCCACTCAATTCTCATCATGTCTTTTTTCATCTAAACCTCCCATTGTAACAATCTATTCCCTTCTCTCTCCTCTGTGTGTCTAGATTCCCCTTAAATTTATCTGTACAATTCACGTCAACCACTCCCTGTGATAGCAAGTTCCACATTCTCACCACTCTTTGGGTAGCAAAGGCTCTGATGTATTCCCTGTTGGATTTCTCAGTGACTATTTTATATTGATGGCCTCTTGTGCTGTTCCCCACAAGGAACCATTCTCTTGGATCCAGCCTTTCAAAATCTTTCATAATTTTAAAGACCTCTATGAGGTCACCACTCAGCCTTTTTTCAAGTGAAAGGAGACCCAGCCTGTCGATCCTTTCCTTATGTATAGACCCACTCACTTCTGGTATCATCCTTGTGAATTTTCTCTGCACTCTCTCGAGTGCCTCGCTATCCTTTTTATAATATAGCCACCAGAACTGCACACAGCATTCAGTCGGTCTAAACAAGGTGTAGATGGTGGCTTAATGAGTTAGTAGCGTAGTGGTAACATCACTGAATTAGTAACCCAGAGACCCAGGCTAATGCTTTGGAGACACAGGTTCAAATCCCACCATGGCAGCTGGTGGAATTTGAATTCAGTCATTTAAACTGGAACATAAAAAGCGAGTCTCAGTATTAATGACCATAGCACCTGTTCACTATCCTCCTCTAGGGGAGGAAATCTGTCACCCTTATCTTGAGATAAAGCTGAGCGGTTGGTTTGTTTTCCATGTGCCCTTGCTAACCTGTGGCGCTACCTGAAGTGATGAATATACTTATATATTTTGTATATATTTGTACTTTGTTTCTCTGCCCCACCTAGACATGCTCCATCTGAATAATAAGTGACCTCCCTGTTCTTCCAACCGACATGTTTTGCCTCATATTCATGTGTTGAAATTTATTTGCCCATTCAGCAAGTTTCCTATGGTCCTCCTACAATATTTTGCTGTCCTCCTCAGTATTGATTACGCGGCTCAATCAGGTGTCATCTGCAAACTTAGAAATTGTGTTTTTGATTCCAAAGTCCAAAAGTAAATTGTGAACAGCAATGATCCCAGCGCTGATCCTTGTGGAATACCAACTACCATGACCTAGTCTCAAGGGTGTGGCTGCCTCCTGGGTCAAAATGTTCAGGTAACTGTCCCTCAGTGTTGCTTTGCACTGTCTGTACACTTGACTCCAACTCAAATTCAACTCCGAGCCATCGCTCTCTGAGTTGCTGCCACTTTGTGCAGATGTGGTTTTCTGGGATCATGTTATTTTCTCTAAATAATCTACTTCATATATTTAGTTAAATTAAATTTTTATCTAATTAATTCACTTGGTTTATGTTTTTTAACTAATTTACCTAGATGAAATTATTTAATCAAGTACGAGCTATCTGGGCTCCTAGTTTTGAATACTCACTGTCTCAACTTACACAAGCCACTGCAAGTGTTAAAAGCATCTCCTGCCACCTTTAATGACTTATGTACATATACACCCAGGTCTCTCTGCTCCTGCAGACCCTTTAGAGGAGTATCCTTTATTTTATACTGTCTCTCCATGTTCTTTGTGCCGAAGTGCATCACCTCACACTTCCCCACATTGAACTTCATCTGCTGCCTATTTGCCCACTCCACCAATTTGTCAATGTCCTTTTCAAGCTCTACATTGTCCTCCTCACAGTTTACTATTCTCCCAAGTTTTGAGACCTGTGGAACTCCACTACAAACCTCCTTCCAGCCCGAAAAATACCCATTAAGCACTAATCTCTGTTTCCTATCACTCAGCCAATTTTGTATCCATGTTGTTACCGTCCCTTTTATTCTATGGCCTATAACTTTCCTCACAAGTTTATTGTGTGGCATTGTATCGAACACCTTTTGGAAATCCACATACACCAGTTCAACTGCCTTGCCCTTACCAACCATCTCCGTTACCTCTTCAAAAAACTCCAACAAGTTAGTTAGACACGATTTTCCTTAATCAATCCATGCTGACACTTCCTCATGAATCCACATTTTCCACGTGACTATTAATTGTATCCCGATTATTTGTTTCTAGAAGTTTCCCACGAAGTTAACCTGACTGGTCTGTAATTGCAGGGCTTATCTTTACAACCTTTTTTGAACAAGGCGCGTAATGTTTGTAATTCTCCAGTCCTCTGGCACCTCCCCCGAATCCAGGAAACATTGAAAGATTTTTACTGGTGCCTCTGCAATTTCTACTCTCACCTCCTTCAATATTGTTGGATGCATCTCATCCGGTCCTGGTGCCTTATCAACTTTAAATTCTGACAGCTTATCCAATACCTTCTCCTTATCAATTTTAAGCCCTTCTAGTGACTGTGCTTCCTCCTCTGTCACCATGGCCTGGGCAGTGTCTGCCTCACAGGTAAAGACAGATGCAAAGCATTCTTTTAAAACCTCAGCCATCTTACCTCTATGTGTAAACTCCCTTTTTGGTCCCTAATAGTCCCTACTCCTCCTTTTCCCACCTTTTTACTATTGATGTACTTATAGGATAGTCTGGGATTTCCTTTTATGTTAACTGCCAGGCTTTTTTCATAATCCCTCTTTGCTTCTCGTATTTGCTTTTTCATATCACTTCTGAATCTTCTGTATTCAGCTTGGTTCTCAATTGTGTTTGCTACCTGACACCTGTCTTAAACACACTTTTTCTTCTTTAACTTAATTTCTATCTCCTTTATCATCCAGGAAGCTCTGGATTTGTTTGTCATGCTCTTCCATTTTGAGGGAACGTAGCTTGACTGTGCCCAAACCATCTCCTCTTTGAAGGTAGCCCGTTGTTCAGCGACTATTTTTCCCGCTAACCTTTGGTTCCAATCTATCTGGCCCAGATCCCCCTTTGCCCCGTTGAAGTCCTCTCTGCCAGTTGATTACTCGTACTGTGGATTGACCAATGTCATTTTCTACCATCTCCCTAAGCCTTATGTTACAATGATCACTGTCCCCTAAATGTTCCCCAACTGTCACTTGATCTATTTGGCCCACCTCATTCCCAAGAACCGGGTCAATCAGTGCCTCCTTTCCTGTTGGACTGGACACATATTGCTGTAGGAAATTCTCCTGAACACAATCTAGGAACGCTTGTCCCTCACTGCCCCTTAAACTACCACTATCCCAGTCTATCTACGGATAATTAAAGTCCCCCATTTTAACTACTGTATGATGGTTACATCTCTGTGTAATTTCCTTGCAGATTTGTTCCTCTGTATCCTTCCCACTAGCTGGTGGTCTATAGATTACACCGAGCAATATAATTGCACCCTTCTTATTCCTTAGCTCCAGCCAAATTGAACCCTTGAACCCCTTTCTCCAGTACTGCAATACTCTCCTGTTTTCCCTTTCCTAACTTTTCTGAATACCTTGTAACCAGGAATATTTAACACCTAGGTCTGCCCTTCCTTAAGCCAGGTCTCCATTATCGCCACAACATCATAATCCCACAAAGCAATCTATGCCTGTAACTCCCCAATTTTATTAACTACTCTCCGTGCATTCACACACACAGTGTAACCCTGATTTAGACCTCATTACTTGCTCCCTCACTCTGACTCCATTTATTAACTTACTATTCTCTATTTTAGTGCTATGTGCCTCTCCCAACATTCCGAGCACTCTGGTCTTACTTTCTAATATTCTCGCTTGGTTCCCACATCCCTGATGAGTTAGTTTAAACCATCCCCAATAGCACTAGCAAAACGACCTGCAAGGAACTCTGTCTCGGCTCTGTTCAGATGCAACCCGTCCAGGTGCCATCTCCCCAAGAGCCAGTCCTAGTGAAAACCAGCCTCAGTGGTGGAGGCTCTTGTTACAGTAGCTCTTGGGCCACAGTGTGACTTGGAGACTGAGCACAGGGAGCAAAGAGAGGAAGCTGTACACAGATGGAGAAGGAAGAGACCTCCCAATAGAAGGTCCCACAACACCAAGTGACTTCACAGAGACCTCCTTCTACCTTGATTGAAGCATAGAAGATCCTGAGGGTTCTTGACAGGGGGGATGTGGAGAGGATGTTTCCTCTTGTGGGAGAATCTAGAACTGGGGGTCACTCTTTAAAAATCAGGGGTCACTTATTTAAAATGGAGATGAGGTGAAATTTTTTCTGAGTCTTTGGAACCCTCTTCCTGAAAAGGTGGTGGAAGCAGAGTCTTTGAATATTTTTAAGGCAAAGGTGGATAGGTTCTTGGTAAATAAGGGGGTAAGAGGTTATTGGGGATAGGGGGATGCAGAGTTCAGGTTACTATCAGATCAGCCATTAAATGGTGGAGCAGGCTCGCAGGGCCGAATGGCCTCCTCCTGCTTGTTCATATGTTCACACCAGTTCAGCCAAGATCAAGCGGCACCTACATTTTATCAAGGAGGTTGCACATTCCTAACTGTGCCACCTCCTACAACCAGGCCTGCAGCTGCACAGCAGGATACGAACAGCATTGCCAATGGGCGTAAAGATCACTGTGGTCCTCAGCTTC
The DNA here is from genome assembly GCF_017639515.1 of Carcharodon carcharias. Classification (NCBI taxonomy): domain Eukaryota; kingdom Metazoa; phylum Chordata; class Chondrichthyes; order Lamniformes; family Lamnidae; genus Carcharodon; species Carcharodon carcharias. Next base: position 1,374,534 of record NC_054500.1, read on the forward strand.
TACACCAGTCGATCCTTTCAGGCAGGATTCGGCCACTTTCCCAACATTTCACAGCTCACCGTGCATTGCTGCATCACGGACCTGACAGGAGCCCTGGACAGAAAGAGGGGGAACTTTGTTGTCTTCTTTCTCACCAGAAAAGCAGAAGGAGTGAGTCTGTTGCCCTTTGGCCAAAATCCTGAAAACGAAGCCACCATCACAAACACATTCCATAATAACTTTATCCAAAAACACTTCCAATGGAACAACTGAACTGTTCACCTGCCTTACAGGTGCCTTTGCCTGGCCTAGTGCTCCCCTTGTGACTGCAGCATGTTGGTGAAGAGCTGCTGAATTTATTGTGAGAGGTGTCTGATGGCCTTACAGGAGAAGCAGCTCCTGGCCTTGAGGGCCCTGCTTTAGACTGCACCAGCTCAGCATTGGCAGCAGCAGTCCAGGCTAAGAGAATCAGCAGGGGCACTGCTGGAATGCGAGTGATAGGGACATGAGTACTGTCATCCTGAGAGAGGATAGCATGTTTGTGTTCTACTGACCACCGCATCTACTCCAGGGTGGCATCTCAGCAAACTGAGGAATCTACTGAAGCCCAGAACGCTGGATTACCATGAGGGCCCATGTGCCACCTTGACCACATCAAGCCATGATGGCAGGAGTCATTATCTTCATGGCAACAAGTTGGGCTGGTATGACCACAATAACTGATTTCATGATGCCTTTGTAGCAGTCAAAAATGAGACATTGGCCTCCAGATGTTGCATCACGGCTGAGTCCACTAGTCCTGTTGTGGAATTGAGCAGCACTCAGGATAGGATGAGCTTCAAGCCCTGCACAAAGTCCTCTGCCAAGTCTGAACTGGGCTACTAACAGTGACAGGAAGCTTTCTGGCAGGTCTGGTAAAGCACCAAACATCCCGGTGTGCTTCCAAATCAGTGTTCTGGTAGACCACCCCATCAAAGTCCTCATCTGAGTTTGTGATCTCAATCTCCAGTGAGCTGGCACATGTGCTATCCTTTCTCCCTGATTTTGCTCCAAGCTTGCTCCAATCTGCTTGTTTCCGGTGACTCATCTTGTGCAGATCCCAACCCTCTACTTACCATCAGTACTTGTATCTGAGCCGGTGCCTGTGATAGTCAGACCTGGTTACGGTGCTGCTTCATCAGCGGTCTGGTGCTGATATCGCCCTTCATGGTGAGGCTGCTCAGGCAACCCATTTTGGAGATCCTAAAGCAGAAATGCAGAGAGTTGCAGTGTTGAGGCGGGAAGGGATAGAAAGCAAGAAATCCATGTTTACACCAAGTGCAGCTTGCCCTTCATCCCAGATAGCAGAATGAAGATATGATGGAATTGGAGAAGGGGCAACAGGCAGGAATATGCTGTCAGCCTGAATGTTTTTGGCCTCAGTCACAGCTGAAATCGAGAGCCATTTCCTCCACAGGCATCAGGAGATGCAGTTGTACCTGCTCCCCCGCCCTCTGCTGCAACCTTGTCCTACAAGCGGGAAAAATGTTAGAATATTTTGCAATGAGTCCGGGTGAGGTGCCTGCCATAGCTGAATAGCAGGAGGTATGGGGAAACTGCAGGACGTGGTTGAGAGGCTGGCAGCATTGGTAAGTGTGAGGGTGAGGTGGAGCATGTGAATGTTAAGCATGAGTCCTGTTCACTGATGGCTGAGTGCTCGGGATGTGGTACATTGAGCAGCATCAGATGTCGCTGGAGCATTGGGTAGCAGATGTCATTTGACAATGTTTTCATTGACCTTGCATCAGGTCATTGAACATTTTCTGGCTCTCCAGCCAGATCCTCACAGCCAGACTCCGAGAATTAACCTCCATGACCACTTGTTCCCATTCCTACGGACGTACGAATTCGGAGCAGGAGTAGGCCATTCGGCCCCTCGAGCCTGTACACCATTCAATAAGATCGCGGCTGATCTTGTTGTGGCCTGAACTTCACATTCCCACCGACCCCAGACAAACTTTGACCCCTTAGTTAAGAATCGATTGACCTCTGCCTTGAAATTATTCATTAACCCTGTTTCCACTGCTGTCTGGGGAAGAGAGTTTCAAAGATTGGGGAGGTGATGGCGTGATGCTATTGTCGCTGGGCTAGTATTCCAGAGACCCAGGCTCTAGGTATCTAGGATTGAATCCTACCATGACAGATGGTGGAATTTGAGTTCAATAAAAATCTGAAATTAAAGTCTAATGATGACTGTAGACCCATTATCGATTGTTGTACAAACTCATCTGGTTCACTAATGCCCTTTAGGGAATGAAATCTGTCGTCCTTATCTGGTCTGGTCAGACCCACAGCAATGTGTTTGTCTCTGAAATGGCCGAGCAAGCCACTCAGTTGTATCAAACCACTACAAAGTCACAAAAAGAGACTGAAACCGGACGGACTCCCCGGCATCGATCTAGACACTGTGGGTGTACCTACACCACATGGGCTGCAGTGGTTCAAGAAGACAGCTCACCACTATTTTCTCAAGGGCAACCAGGGATGGGAAATAAATGCTGGCCTAGCCAGTGAAGCCTTCACCTGAATGAATTAAAAAGTCACGCCCCTCTGAGAGACAAAATTGTTCTTCATCTCTGCCTTTCATGCTCCCCTGTGGAAACATGACTTCTCTCTTTTCAACCTCCATCACTGAGGTCTTCAGCTGCATTCGGGAACCTAAGAGCCTTTGCTCTGCTCTTCCAGTCCATTAAAGTCATCCTGCCTCCAGCAAAGCCTTCCAAATACTATTGCAGCAGCTGTTGTCACCTCAGTGCCCCTCCAGTTGAAGAGAAGGCTGTCTTTAAGTGCAGACTAGTTCTGGGTCATGCTAGCCACACACACTGCTGAGATTCTGCTGAATGTGCAGTCAATCAGGAGTGTGTTTGTGCACATTCCAATCATGTTGTTCAGGAGGCAGCACAAAGTTTGCTTTCTCCCCATCCCAACAGGACCGAGCATCGGGAAATCACTCATGGCAATCCCCATGCTCAATATCGGGTGAGTCTCTTCCCCTCTGAGCTGTTAAACAAAGACCAAGTGTTATTTCGTTCAGTTACCAATTAGAATGTAAAATACATATAATTGGAAGCAGGATACATTTTTAAAGATAAAACCTTGGTGGTGTGAGGCAGAAAATGAGCTCAAATCCATTTGTAAGATAGAGGGAGGAGCTTGACAGCTAAAGAAGCTGAGCTCTTGCCTCCCATTCAATAGGTTGCAAGTTCCAGTCCCAAAATAGCCTTTCATTGGCACTGGTTTATCTCACTTGTGAAATTCATACGGGTTGTTCTGAGAATATAAAAGGCTCTGTATTAATCCACTTTCTTTCCTTTGACATTGTTTTAAAGTTTGCACATTTTTAAATGATAGTACTCATGCCTAAAGTGTTGTGCCATAAAGAATTAGCATTTTCCTAGTAGCTTAGCTCATCAATGCACTGAATGTATAAGCTGGGCAAGGCCTGAGTTTCAGTTCCACAACAGTGCTAGCTTAGCTGATCTTACCCTGCACTATGGGTTGGTATGATATAATCAACTGTTCAGGGGGAAAAAGTTAGCAAAGATTCTTCAGCCTAATTAATATTCAATGATCCCTTTTAGAATACCCATCGATATCAAGGCAGGACTGGTCCACTGAATCTCAATTTAAACCAGCCTAGCTGGGCAAGGTATCAGAGGAGGACTGTTGTCAGTGGAATATTACTGAATCATGATTGGCAGAGGCATGTTTTGAAGTCACTGGAAGTCATTGGAAGAGCACTTCTGATTTGCTCTTCCCTATTTTTCACTATTATACAAAGTCAAACGCCGGAATTTTCTGCGGACATTGTCACGGGCAGGATGGGAAAATTTGGACAGCAGCCAGAAGTCTGTTGCTGCTCACCAAATTTCCCCGTCCTGCCCACAAAGGTGTCCGTCTCTGGTGGGACCTGAAGATCCCAGCCTAAATCTACCTCTCAGCCTCCAGTTGAGGAGAAAGAAAATGGCTGACAAGGGAAAGTTAAGGTTTAACACAGTTGTTCCTCAAAGGAAGCTGCACATAGTGACACCACAATTCATGGACAAAGTAGAGATGATTAACTATTCCCCCATAAATTATGCCTGGAGACCAGGCTGCTCTGAGAGACTAGGGTTGGTTTTACACACGTCAACTGTATTTTGCAATTATCCTCCACTCAGTGCATTTTGTTGGAGAAATCATTCTGATTTAATCCAGAGAAGTTGCTGCAGTTTTTGGTCCTGAGTTTTATTTGTTGTAGTTTGTAGAGACTCTTTTTTTAAATAGATTCTGTAGACTGTTTGCTGCAGTGTCAGTTTAGATGGACACTCCTAAGTAAATAGACTTTTGTTTGCTACTGAAAGTTTGCTGTGAGACTTCCTGTAAGTCCCACCTGGCCTCCAACTCATTGGTTTGCACAGTCGTCAATATAGAAAATGTGCTTAATGAAATATGTTATTGTAGCTCATGATTCTTCAAGTGAGGTTCTTAATCATGCACCAGTTGGAATCTAATTGACAAAGACTAATTAGGTGATTGCCAGATTAAAATGACATCTGTATGTTCTTAGCATTTCCTCCCATTCTGCACCCATTATTTTAACCAGACACACTGCAAAGATAAAACATCTAATGACTCAGATTGGTTGGGAATTAGCCTGTGCTCAAGCTATTTGGATTTCTCTGTCAGCAGGTTGACATTGCAGTGATACTTCGTGGAACTTCATCTCAATGGGAAGTTCACAACCAGAGTTGGTTCAACAATTTTTGAATGAATTTGGTTCTCTATCAAGGTGGGTGGTGTCAGTGCTGGGGAATGAAATACAGCCCATGCTGGGAGCCAGCTGTCAGCTTCAATCATCCCTACATTGAATGGTTTGGTGCCAGTGTTAAGCTTCCATTATTCAATCCCAACAATAAACTTCACCTCAATCTCAACTCAGTTCCAGTGGACAGGGGCTCAAGAGACAGAACAGCTACCCTCCTGCTCCCTCCCCAGCTTTGCATTAAGTGGCTATTCTTACTCAGATGGAGTGTGGGAGGTGGAGAAATGTTACAATGGCACAGTAGGCGATGCTCTTCTCAGTTTTTCCACATTAGATTGGGCTGTATGAGAATCCAGATCTCAGAGCTGGATGGCCACTGCATTAATTCTTCATCCTGACTTGGAATCAAAATATAGGAAAGAACAGGACAAGAAAGGGCTCTACGAACAATAAAGCCCACTCATTCCACGGTCCTCAGTTATGGATTACCCCATGGCCACCCCGATACCCCTATCCAAAGAACAGGGGGGAATCGGACTAATTGGTAGCTCTTTCCTGGAGCCAGCCACAGGCATGATGGGCTGAATGGCATAGAATACCATAGAAATCATAGAACCATAGAAAAGTTACAGCACGGAAGGAGGCAATTCGGTCCATCTTGTCCATGCCAGCCCGAGGACACCCAGGTGCCCTTTCTAATCCCACCTTCCTGCACCCGGCCCATAGCCCTGCAACTTATAGCACTTAAGGTGCAAATCCAGGTACTTTTTAAAGGAGTTTAGAGTTTCTGCCTCTACCACCAACTTGGGCAGCAAATTCCAGAAACCCACCAGTCTCTGCGTAGAAAAAGTTCTTCCTCATGTCCTCCCTACACCTTCTGCCACTTATCTTGAATCTATGTCCCCTGGTTCTAGAATTCTCCACCAAGGGAAACAATTTTATCCTGTCCACTCTATCTATTCCCCTCATAATTTTGTACACCTCAATCCAAGTCACCTCTCAGCCTTCTTTGTTATAACCTTATATTGCATCTGCCATGTATTTGCCCACTCACTCAACCTGTCTAAATCGCCTTGAAGCCTCTTAACTTCCTCCCCATTGCTCACATTCCCACCAAGTTTTGTGTCATCAGCAAACTTGGAAATGTTGCATTTGGTTCCCTCATCCAAATCATTGATACGTATTGTGAATGGCTGGGGCTCAAGCCCTGATCCTTATGGTACCTCACTAGTCACTGCCTGCCATTCTGAATAAGATTCATTTATTCCTACTCTGTTTCCTGTATGCTAACCAATTCCCAATTCCATGTGCTTTAATTTTGCACACTAACCGCTTTATCAAAAGCTTTCTGAAAATCCAAATATTCTACATCCACTGGTTCTCCTTTATCTATTCTGCTAGTTACATCCTCAAAAAACTCCAGTAAGTTTGTCAAGCATGATTTCCCTTTCACAAGTCCATGTTGACTTTGTTTAATCCCGTTGATGTTTTCTAAGTGTCCTGTTATTGCATCCTTTATAATAGACTCTAGCATTTTCCCTACCACTGTTGTTACGCTAACCAGTCTGTAATTTGCTGTTTTCTCCTCCCTCCTTTTTTAAAAAGTGGGGTTACATTTGCCACCCTCCAATCTGCTGGCACTGTTCCAGAATCTACAGAATTTTGGAAGATGACAACCAACGCATCCACTTTTCCATGGCCACCTCCTTTCGCATCCTGGGATATTGACTATCAGGCCCTGGGGATTCATTGGCTTTCAGTCGCATTAATTTCTCCAGCACTATTGTTTTAGTGATACTAATTTCCTTCAATTTGTCCTGCTCGCTAGACTCTTGATTCCCTAGTATTTCTAGGAAGTTATTTCTGTCTCCCTCCGTCAAGATGGAACTAAAGTAGTTGTTTAATTGCTCTGTAATTTCCTTGGTCTCTGTTAGAAATTCTCCTGTTTTGAACTGTGAGGGGCCTACATATGTCATCTTCACCAATCTTTTTTTTTTAAATACTTATGGAAGCTTTTACAGTCCTCTTTCACATTCATTGCAAGTTTACTCTCGTACTCTATTTTTCCCCTCTTAATCAATCTCAGCCAAGTTCTCTTTTGCTGAATTCTAAACTGCGCCCAATCCTCTGGCTTGCTATTTTTCCTAGCAACTTTATATGACTCTCTTTGTATCTAATCCTAGCCTTAATTTCTTTTGTTATCCATGTTTGGGCCACTTTTCCTACTGTGTTTTTGCACCAGAAAGTAATATATAACTGTGGCGATGCATACATTCGTTCTTTAAATGTTAGCCATTGCTTATCCGAATGAGGTTTCCCAATCTTAGCCAACTCATGTCTCATACCATAAGTTTCCTTTGTTTAGATTTAGTCCCTTCTGGATTCAGATTGGACTACTTCACTTTCTAACCTAAGGAAGAATTCTGTCATGTTATGGTCACTGTTCCCTAAAGGACCCCCAATAGCAAGATTATTAATTAACCCCTTCTCATTGCACAAAACCAAATCTAGAATCGATTAGACTCTTCCATAGCTGGTTCCTCGATGGACTGGTCTTAAAGATATCCCGTACAAACACCAGGATTTCATCCGCCACAGTATTATTGCTAATTTGGTTTACCCAGTCTAAATTTAGATTAAATTCACCAATGATTACTACAGCACCCTTGTTACATGCATCTCTAATTTCCTGTTTTATACCATCCCCTACGTTACCACAACCATTTGGAGGCCTATAGACAACTCCCACTAATGTTTTGCACCCCTTGTTGCTTCTTAGCTCGACCCAGATTGATTCTACATATAGCTTTTCTGACCTAATATCCTCTCTGACTATTGCATTCATTTCATCCTTAACTGACAATGCCACACCAGTTCATTTTATTTTTTGCCTCACCTTCCTCAATATCGAGTACCCTTGGATATTCAATTCCCAGCCTTGGTCACCCTGCAGCCAAGTCTCTGTAACCATAATCATATTGTATCTGTTTACTGTTAATTCATCTACCTTATTGTGAACGCTCTGTGCATTCAGAAACAGAGTCTTTAGACTTATCTTTTTACACACATTTTTGTACTATTGCCCTATTTGCTGCTGGCCTCTGTTTGCTTTGCCTTCCACTTTGGCTTTTTACTTTTCTGTCTTCCATTTCTATCTTGTTTCCCTCTCTTGTGTTTCACCACTCAGGTTCCCATTCCCCCTGCTGCTCTAGTTTAAACTTTCCCCCACAATACTAGTGAATACCACTGCGAGGATATAGTCCCAGTCCTGCTGGGGTACAATCTGTCCAGCTTGTATAAGTACCACGTACCCAAAAATTGGTCCCAATGCCTCAGGAATCTAAATCCCCCCCTCAAACACCATCTCACCAGCCGCACATTCATTTGGTCGATCCTCCTATTCCTGATCTCGCTAGCACGTGGCACTGGGAGTAATCCTGAGATTACTACCTTTGAGGTCCTACTTTTTAATTTATTTCCTAGCTCCTTATATTCTGCTTGCAGAGCCTCATCCCTCTTTTTACGTATTTCATTGGTATGAATATGGACATGACCTCTGGCTAGTCACCCTCCCCCTTCACAATGTCCTGCAGACGTTCATTGACATCCTTGACCCTGGCACCAGGGAGGCAACACATTATCCTGGAGTCACATCTGCGGCCACTGAAACATCTACCTATTTCCCCTTATGATAGAATCCCCTATCACTATTATTCTCCCACTTTTTTTTCTCCCCTCCGGTGCAGTGTTATGATCCAAGCTGAGGTTAACCCTGGACAAGCCCGATCCCAGAGTGGGACACAGCTTGATAATCCTAATTTTTATTTTGTTTGTTCAGATATGTGGAGAATAGCTACTGAAAAGAGGCACACGGCTCAGCTGGTGAACTTTTAAGAAAAGAATAAAACATTTATTCAACAAGAAAAGATGAACTATATTACGATACTCCTTCACCCACAACTATACCTTGACAGATGTAAACAGATTTGTAAGGAAAACACAAGTTACAAAAACTATCTTACACTCTAATGCACACAAAGTACCCAGCCCATGTAGACCTATGGCACCCTGTGGTCAGATACACCACACTCTGAAACCAAGTGCAGATGCCTCCTAAACCAGATGCTATGGATCTCTCCTCAACTCCCTCCAGACACTTAACACACAGTGAGCCAACCAGTCTCACTGAATTCTGTCCTTCACACAAGGATTACCAATATCCAGCCTCCAGGACCTCGCCTTTAAATCTTCTCTCAAACTGATGTTTTTGCTCAGACACCTTCCACAAGGGTTCACCTCCAGGGTTTCGAACTCTCCTTCTGATGTTACTCTTCCCTGGGTCACCACACACACTCAAGCTGTCTTCCACTCACTGTCTCTCTGACTTAGCCATCAACAGTACACCACTGATTCACATGCCCGTAGCAAAGAGTTACAGATCTTCAGTTGTCTCTTTAGACCTTCTTACCTCTTGCAAGCTGTTCTCATTTTAAATCTACTTTCTGCAGCTTTCGCCTCTTTAAATCTGAAGCATGGAGCCGTTCTCTCTGCCTCTCACACTTAATGTCACTTAATGGGACATTTTCCAGGTACCTATCCTTCCTTTGACTAGAAGGTCTTCTTTGGACTTACCCCTCTTCCATTCCCCTGGATTTTTGGGTTTTTTCTTCAGCTTGGGACTGGCTATCTTACCCCTTTGGTCCAGTGTCTCCTGGCAGCAACTTTCAGAGCCAACTGCATTCAAACAGCTTCCAAAACAAGTACTGTTTCTCTTCTTCTGTTTGTGTCTATGGCAGGGACCTGCTCTCTGGCTCCCTGTTGCTGTGGTAGCCTAGATAACTATAGGGAGCCCACTCAGTATTGAAAGGTTTAATGGAGAAATTGAATTCAATGCTTAGGCCTAAGAGAAAAATACTGCAAAAATAACATCTTGTCTGACCACGAGAGCAGGATATGCCTTGAGATATTCCATGTGTCTCTCTCTTGGGCCAAATGTAATCAAAGTTGTGATAACCAAGTGTGTAGTCACCGCACCTGTTGTGTAGGAATAGAAATTACCTAAAACACGGATTGGCCAGTTAACGTATGCAAATAAGTGAATTGAGATGTGCAAAATTTACTGATTGGTTGTAAAATGGTTTTAAGCAAGTGTTTGTGTATTCATCTTTGAGATGGCACAATGGCTCTCGGTGTATTGTTCTCCCTTGTGCACAAGTATTTTAGTGTGTGTATATTAATAAGCAAAATAAAAATGGGAAATATTGCATCAAAGAAACTCCAGGTTCCCCCTTTGAAGGGAACCCCAAATTCTTATATGTATGTACATTACGGACTTGAAATTGTCCAATTTGTTTCTGATTGGGTTAAATGGACACAATGTAAAGGAGAGAGCTTCCCACCAGCTGGAACTTTTAATCAGGACAGAATTGAGTGCTTATAATATGTTATAAGGGAGGTAGATGGTCAGCTGCTGAATTTTCTGTAATTTAAAAAAAAGTGAATTGATCTAAGTTTCGAGAGCTGTTTCTGCAGAGGATAGAGAGAGAGAGAGAGCGAGTATCCCTAGGGGGTTAATGAGCAATTGACAAGCAGCAGCAGAGAAAATGTGAGCTTTCGTCAGTTTGAAGGTCCCTATAGGTGGAGCCTTCAAGATCCATTTATTCCACCGACTGCTACTCGAAGCTTCGTTTAGAGTTAAGTTCAATATTATAGGAGCATCGATACATACCTTTATCTATGTGTTTGTTTGTGTGCAATGAAGCATTTGTATGTGAGCCTTAATGTGTTTTCTTCCCTGAATTGTCTTTTGTGTGTGACTTTAGAGTCAAAAGCCCCATATTAGATTAAAGGAAAAGTTTACTCAAACATTCCAAAGTTTTGAGTATAAGGTTTGAGTTGAGATTTCTAGCAAAAATCGTAATTTGAAGGTAGTGTAAAGATAAAACAGGGCTTCCCTTTGTTTGAGATTAACCAACCCTTGTACCACCCCCTTGTAGACTAGTAGGGAATAACCCTCATCATCAGCTTCCAAGCTAATTGGGATTAATACATACGAGTTAGTATTCTAACATTCTGAGGAAATAAAAATACTTGAAATTCAGAAGGATTCTAGGAAAACCTAAAAACATAAACACAAGGTCTAGGTGGTCCCAATGGATAAAAAGGGGTTTCTTATGAAGAGATGAATTAAATATTAAAGGAAATCTGCTTTCCAAAAGCACTGGAATTTGAATTTGGGACAATCTTGAGATGTAAAGTGCAGTGTAATTTAACAGGTTACTTTTGAATCACTAGGATGCTATCTAAGATAAAGAATGTGTTGATAAACATACGGAAATTATAACTTGGATACAAATCATTGCACATGAAAAAGAGGTTTTAATTTTGTTAGTGTAAAGTACAGTTCTTACAAGGTTTAAAAAATTTGAGGTTTGGTTTTTGATAAAATTCTCAAAAGGGAATTTTCATTTTAAAAGGTTTGACAACTTGGCACTAATTCAAATGCTGCAGGCTTTTGTATTTGTAAATCTGTTCCCAAAATGTGAAGCTAAGCTCAAGACCTTGACAAAGTTTGGCAGAAATCCAATTTATGGCTGAGTTAATGAATCTGGGATAATGGGAAAAAAAAGTCAGATATAATTTCATGGGGCAATAAGATGTTGTTTGAGAAGAAGATAAGGAGCATCGATTTCTGTTTTTAAACTGTTATGAGAATACTTTATTGGACTGTAAAGTCTCTCCAGACAACCTGAACAAGATAAGATGGTAGCTGTTGCATGTGTAAAATGGAATGAAGAAAGTAAGAGAAAGAGTTAGGGAAAGAGGACATAATGTACAAATTGTTTTAAGGGAAATTAATTTGATAATCTGGCCATCAACTGAGGCATTGGAACTGCCTGAAGAGTAAGGAAACATTTTAAACAATCAAGACAATAGAGAAACTGACTTCAAGAGAATCAAGATGATCATGGTCAAAATAAAAACTTAGAGGTAAAACTATGTGGAATCTGTAGTTCAGAAATTGAAATGTAAGGAGAAATAATACTTAACGACAATTTACCACAAGATGAAAGTTTTGTATGATAATGTACACCATGAGCTGGTACCCGGAGTCTTGAACATATCTAGAATCGTCCTGCCCGAGTGGTGCTTAACCCATACCCAAGCACTCTATATGGCTCTGACACGCCAATTGATGACTGAAGCGAGATACGATCAGGCTTCGGAGGGAACCGCGTTAAGCGCAGCCTGATAAATGATGCCGCAATGATATTCAGTATAGGGACATCATTGGTTAATCCAAAGCCTGGCTACCGTGCTCAAAAGTCTTGTGGGGACTATCAATAAATTAATTGAATTAGGGAAAAATATTTCAGACGAAGCAAGCAGAAATGATGTTTGCAGCACCTGTGGATCTTGGGCACTGGAACAAGCCCGAGAAAATTTAAGACGGATTAATGAAGGGGGGAGTCCCTTTATGGGTAACTAATGAGCATTTATTGAATCTCTCACAACACAAGAATCATGATTTGACCAGTTGCCAGCTCAGAGGTTTAACAGGTGTATATAGAATGAATGTTGAATGTATAGTGAATAGTAATATGCTAATAGGCCTTGTATTAGTAATACCTGTTATACCTCTGTCAATGACATAACCCAGGCAAGACACCCACAGTGACAGCTAGTACGGGACCCCAGCCATGGGGCCCATTTGTATACCTACAAATGGACTTTATACAAATGCCTAAATGTATGGGATATAATTATGTTTTAGTTATAGTATGTTTGTTCTCGCGATGGGTGGAGGCGTATCCCACCTGATGAAATGATGCTATTACTGTTGTAAAATTATTGTTGCGTGAATACATACCCAGGTTTGGGATACCAGAGTTTTTACTGAGTGATTATGGGCCTCATTTTATCACCAAAGTGATGAAGGAACTGTTGAGGGCCCTACAATGCAACCATCACCTTTCCTGCCCATACCACCCCCAGTCTACTGGGGCGGTGGAAAGACAAAATGGTATTCTGAAAAACAAATTAGCTAAATTATGTGAAGCAACCAGTTTGAAATGGCCTGAAACTCTACCCCTGGCACTCATGACTATGCGCTCTCACCCTAACTGTACCACCTCCCTCTCTCCATATGAAGTTGTAATGGGGCGTCCTATGCGCCTCCCAGTGGCCCCACCTTTGTCTGCTGGGGAAATGGACATCCACACTATGGACAAGGGAATGATTACAGACTGTATAGCGCTCACTAATTCTCTCAAAAGCTTGCATGTACAGGTAGTAGAAGCTCAGAAAAAGCCCACCATTGAAGACTGCCATCAAATCCAGCCCGGGGACCTAGTCCTGGTAAAGACCTTCAGGAGAAAAGAACCATTTGGATCCTCGATGGGAGGGGGCTTTCCAAGTCCTGCTCACCACCCATACGGCCGTGAAGGTTGAAGAACGACACTTGTTGATCCACACATCGCACGTCAAGCGGACAGAAGTGCTTGTGCAGGAACTTTAACCGAGCCGTCAGAATGCTGACTCTGATTTGGATCCTGTCCTGTGTGGTCCTTGCAGAGGGATGGACTACCAATTCTGTGGTTCAATGAATGCAGGCCGTAGCCTCGCAAGTTAATCGGACTAAATGTTGCATTTGTACTCATTTTCCTGTTCACCCCTCCTCCTCAGAGATGCATTTTTTGGCTTTTCCCTCAGATTCTACATGGTCCCTAGGTAATACAGGTGTCCCCATTCATCGAGCACCCATTTGGAGACAGGAGCCCACCTTTGTGGTTGTTAAGGGGAGGCCTGGCTTTGCGTCAAGAGCAATTATACCAAGGGTAGTACTCGGGTGGGTGAGTTGCCATTGGGTTCCTGTGCCCACCTTGCTGATTCAAGCCAGTTATCTTTTCCCTCCCTATCCTCAGGAATCAGGAATCCACTGAGGAAGAAGCCCAGCGACTAGGATACATTGAACTTGGCTAAGGGTGGTGGATTGCCCTTTTAGAACAAAAGGGGGGAAATGTGGTAGCCTAAACAACTATAGGGAGCCCACTCAGTATTGAAAGGTTTAATGGAGAAGTTGAATTCAATGCTTAGGCCTAAGAGAAAAATACTGCAACCTTGAAGAACAATAACATCTTGTCTGACCACGAGAGCAGGATGGGCCTTGTGACATTCCATGTGTCTCTCTCTTGGGCCAAATGTAATCAAAGTTGTGATAACCAAGTGTGTAGGCACTGCACCTGTTGTGTAGGAATAGAAATTAACTAAAATGTGGATTGGTCAGTTAACTTATGCAAATAAGTGGATTGGGATGTGCAAAATTTACTGATTGGTTGTAAAATGGTTTTAAGCAAGTGTTTGTGTATTCAGCTTTGAGACGGCATGGTGTATTGTTCTCCCTTGTGCACAAGTAATAAATGGGGTTTCTATGCATTAATGATGCCTCGGTGTGATTAATCACTGACATTGTTAGGCAATATTCCAATCCTTCTATCCTTGTATGTTTACCTTTATTTTATAGGGGTCATAAAACTCCTTATTAGAAATACAAGCACCCTTTTAAAGTGAAACTAAAACTCCTTCTGAACTTTCTTAGCACCCAGATACAGAAATACAAATCAAACTGAAACTTTCAAGCTAGAACTCATTTCTAACACCCACAAATAGAAATATAACTTACTAAACTATGTCAATTTCTGTGGCTGATCCTCGATTGTTCTCATCAATTGTCCTCTTTTCCCTTTGGAGGAAAGAAAGCTTCCCACAATGAAGGTTTCTTTACAGTGGATTTCCATCCTCCTCACACAAGCTTAACGTCATAAACCTCTAGCAAAAGCTTATTATCTATTATACAACTACATTATCCATCTCGTCACCATTATACATCATATTGTACAATTACAAAAACATAGTTAAAGTCAATAAACGTAACGATTAGCAGGATTTGCATATCATAGTATTATCATAATTGAACTTTTATGTTTCTTTTTCCTCTTATTCCAAGTCTTTAACTCAGCAAAAAATGTTTCATTTAAGACTACAGCCCAATCATCCTTTTTGTTCAATGTAGGCGTAGTTCCATCCTCAAGCTCATTTTCCAAACCCAAGTATGGTAAATTTTCATTCCATTTAGCAAAGTCAAAATGGCATTTTGTGCATTAACATCTCATTTCATTTCTGCCCAAAATCTCTTTTTGCCATTTCAGGGATGTTATTGAGATGCGTTTTTATGTTCGTACAGAAGTATTTCATACTCCGGGGTATGATTTGCTTGATTTGATCCCATTTCAAACAGATCTTTTCCATTTCTTTTTGAGCAGTGTCGATTATGTTCTTCCTGTGGAGCTTCATAGTTCATCCAACCCTTCAATTCTTTTACATAACCCGCAAACTATATCATGTCTCTCCTTTCCAGGTTTTGAATGGTCTTTTGCAAACTGTCCACTTACCTGGATTTAGACTGCTTTATTTTGTATATTAGTATCAGCTAGCACTTGTAAATCATTGTCTCTGGTCATTGACTTTTCCTGACTATTTTGTGACTTCAGTCCGTTTTGTTGGCAATTCTTGATTTCCAATTCTGCATTCACTTTAATTGTTTTCATAGTGTTCATTACTGAAGTTGATACACCAGTAATGTCACTTAGGTCAGTTCTTTGCTCAACTGGACCACAATCCAGCAAAGAGTTTTTATTCAGAGGAACAACTTTGGAACTGACACTCCATATCACACACCTTCTCCTTCATTTCTCCAGTTTGCACTGAAGTTTGAGAATCTCATTATTCTTTTCACAATGTAGTTCTAATAGTTCATTACTTTGTTTTTTTTTAAATTCTGTATTCAACCAATTATTCTGACTTACCAACAATTCATGTTGCTGTTCAAAGTATTTCATAGTAACTTCTGATGCTTGAAGTTCATCAAGTTTTAACTGAAGATTTTCCTTTGTTAAGTTTGCCAAGTATTCTACTTTCTGTGACTGATCCTTGATTGTTCTCATCAATCCTATTCTTTCATTAGCAACTTTTTTTCATACATGAAAGTTTGTTCTCTGCATTAATCAGGTTTACCTTCAATTTCTTGTTATCGAAATAAGCATCTTATTTTTGGTCACAGTAGTTTTCTGAAGTTGGTTAAGATCAGCATGATCAACCACCTGCTGCAATGCAGTAATTACCACATTACAGTCTCCGCTAGCCAAATCATTACCCAGAATAAGATCCACCCCGTTCAATAGGAGATTTGG